>NC_088230.1:15770332-15918621 GCF_036934945.1 Oncorhynchus masou masou | reverse complement strand
AATCAAAACCTGAAAAATTGGGCGTGCAAAATTATTCAGCCCCCTTAAGTTAATACTTTGTAGTGCCACCTTTTGCTGCGATTACAGCTGTAAGTCGCTTGGGGTATGTCTCTATCAGTTTTGCACATCGAGAGACTGAAATTTTTTCCCATTCCTCCTTGCAAAACAGCTCGAGCTCAGTGAGGTTGGATGGAGAGCATTTGTGAACAGCAGTTTTCAGTTCTTTCCACAGATTCCCGATTGGATTCAGGTCTGGACTTTGACTTGGCCATTCTAACACCTGGATATGTTTATTTTTGAACCATTCCATTGTCGATTTTGCTTTATGTTTTGGATCATTGTCTTGTTGGAAGACAAATCTCCGTCCCAGTCTCAGGTCTTTTGCAGACTCCATCAGGTTTTCTTCCAGAATGGTCCTGTATTTGGCTCCATCCATCTTCCCTGTCCCTGCTGAAGAAAAGCAGGCCCAAACCATGATGCTGCCACCACCATGTTTGACAGTGGGGATGGTGTGTTCAGGTTGATGAGCTGTGTTGCTTTTACGCCAAACATAACGTTTTACATTGTTTCCAAAAAGTTCAATTTTGGTTTCATCTGACCAGAGCACCTTCTTCCACATGTTTGGTGTGTCTCCCAGGTGGCTTGTGGCAAACTTTAAACGACACTTTTTATGGATATCTTTAAGAAATGGCTTTCTTCTTGCCACTTCCATAAAGGCCAGATTTGTGCAATATACGACTGATTGTTGTCCTATGGACAGAGTCTCCCACCTCAGCTGTAGATGTCTGCAGTTCATCCAGAGTGATCTTGAGCCTCTTGGCTGCATCTTTGATCAGTCTTCTCCTTGTATGAGCTGAAAGTTTAGAGGGACGGCCAGGTCTTGGTAGATTTGCAGTGGTCTGATACTCCTTTCATTTCAATATTATCGCATGCACAGTGCTCCTTGGGATGTTTAAAGCTTGGGAAATCTTTTTGTATCCAAATCCGGCTTTAAACTTCTTCACAACAGTATCTCGGACCTGCCTGGTGTGTTCCTTGTTCTTCATGATGCTCTCTGCGCTTTTAACGGACCTCTGAGACTATCACAGTGCAGGTGCATTTATACGGAGACTTGATTACACACAGGTGGATTGTATTTATCATCATTAGTCATTTAGGTCAACATTGGATCATTCAGAGATCCTCACTGAACTTCTGGAGAGAGTTTGCTGCACTGAAAGTAAAGGGGCTGAATAATTTTGCACGCCGAATTTTTCAGTTTTTGATTTGTTAAAAAAGTTTGAAATATCCAATAAATTTCATTCCACTTCATGATTGTATCCCACTTGTTGTTGATTCTTCACAAAAAATACAGTTTTATATCTTTATGTTTGAAGCCTGAAATGTGGCAAAAGGTCGCAAAGTTCAAGGGGGCCGAATACTTTCACAAGGCACTGTATATTAAGTTAATAGCCTTATGAACATAGAAACGTGGTTGCAGTTTCTGTGCCACAATGGTTACATTTTTTACATTGTATATTTAATACTGGTACTCAACGTGTTTTTATGTGTTAAGTTATATGGCTACAATTCGATTGTTTGAAGTGTGACTTTATGATTTCTTACTAAAAAGGTACTGTTTAAAGACCCTAAAAAGTTATCGTTTACCTTTTTATATTACTAAATACAAAATGTCTATTTATTTGGCTCGCAGCCCACCACTTGGCCCATCAAGCCCAATCTACTCTGTACATTGCTTGTTTTTTAACATAACCTGAAATATGGCGAACATTTTAGAATTTTAGAAACCAGTTCATGGCGGAGCAATTTCAACATATTGAACCTTTTAATGTTGGGTAATGCATCTCTAGGTTGTTTGGCCATTGATTTTGATCAACTTCCGGTAACACTTTACTTGACACCGAGAGTCATAACACCTTATGTGGTTATGTGGTTATGGTCATAACCATGTCATAACAGTAGCATAATTTGTCATAACCTGTCATAATTTGGTCATAACATTGTCATGACTCATATATTTACACCTGTTATGACATGTATTGCAGTGTTTTATGGCTGGTTATGACACCTACAAGAGTGTCAAAACCCACATTTACTCCATTTTTTTCCCTGCCAAGAAGTTTCATTTCATTTGAAAGTTTTTTTCTTAAGAACTTTGTTGTTGTTATGAAGAATTCTTTACAGTCATGATTTTTTTCTCCATCATATTTTTAATAACTTGTGAAAAGCATTATGACCATCCTGTGTCACTTGACTTTGACTAAGAACATGCCCTTTATGACACTGTCAAGAAGCATTATGACCATCATAATCATATAAGCCAGATAGGTCTATCACTTATATGCCCTTATATCAGTCATCAGTCAAAAAGAGGGTGTCTTGTCCTGCTCCTGAAATCTGCTCTTGCATTCATCCCAGCCATCAGAAACAGAGCATTGGGGTAGGTGCATATGTGAAATCAATGTGTGCGCAATTACAGTGCATTTGGAAAGTATTCAGACCCCTTGACTTTTTCCACATTTTTGATTGATTACAAAAATGTTTCTCATCAATCTCCACACAATACCTCATAATGACAAAAACAAGTTTTTACAAATGTTTGCTAATTTATTACAAATAAAAAAACTATCACATTTACATAAGTATTCAGATCCTTTACTCAGTACTTTGTTGAAGCACCTTTGGCAAAACTGTTTTCGCTTTGTCATTATGGGGTATTGTGTGTAGATTGAGGAAATGTTTTTATTTAATCCATTTTAGAATAAGGCTGTAACATAACAAAATATGGAACAAGGGAAGGGTTCTGAATACTTTCCGAATGCACTGTACAATAATGATTTCATATGGCCAATTTCAGAACCCTATAAGCTTTGGTGGAATGGAATGTTTTGTCTTGTGTGGTAAATTTTGATACTTTTATGTAGGTGTCATAACCAGCCATAAAATAACTACCGTGGTAGGTTTTGTTGCTTTTTTGATAGTTACAGTCTTGTCCCATCACTACAACTCCCGTATGGACTCGGGAGAGGCGAAGGTCGAGAGGCATGCGTCCTTCGAAACGCGACCCCGCCAAACCACACTGCTTCTTGACACACTGCTCACTTAACACGGAAGCCAGCCGTACCAATGTGTCGGAGGAAACCCCGCACAGAAGGCGACCTGAAGTCAGTGTGCATGCGCCCCCCGGCCGTCAGAAGGAGTCGCTAGAGCGCGATGGGACAAAGACATCCGGCCGGCCAAACCCTCTCCTAATCCGGATGACGCTGGGCCAATTGTGTGCTGCCTCAGGGGTCTCCCAGTCGTGGCCGGCTGTGACACAGCCCTGGATCGAACCCGGATCTGTGGTTTCTAGACACAGGTCTCCGGTCTCACATAAAGAGTAGAGCATTTTACCAAATCTATTCTTAACCCCAAATTCCCAAGTTTCATCTACATAAGAACATTAGTTTCTCTGAGTTTATAGTCACATGCGTCTCTGGTCTCACGGAAAGAGTAATACATTTGACCAAATCTAAAAGGATGCTCATTCTTTGTGAGTAAGACAGGATGCTGCAGGCTAGTCAGCACAGCCTCTATTCTCAATGCAATCACTTGTCGTCTACTGATGGACCACTTGAGGTCTGTCCAAGGCGGATATGAGTACTTTTACTGGCGTGCCGAAAGACTCTCCACCAGTGTATTAGGAGTTGCACTGCAATCCATACAAATCATCTGCCATTACAGAGCAATTGCACAATAATCTGAGACTATGGTGCTTTAGTTTCCATTGCCTCAGGGTCCCGGTTACTGCACTGTGATGAGAGTGTGTTATTGACTTGGAATGGGACTTCAATTGAAACTACAAGAAAGCAGGATGAATGTAATTCTGCCAGTTCAGATCAGTAAGTCATATGCCAGTCCAGCCAAGAGAAGGCAATTGTAGCATGTCTTCTCAATCTGTGTGTAATGTTCACCCTGATTCACAGCATTAAAATTATACTTTAAAGGAGCCCTGCTTCACAAAAAATATATATATATTAGGTACATAATAAGGAACTAGTGATACAAATTACAACAAACAAAGGCAGAAGCATGAGAACTGCAACAATTCATAAATACCATTTTAACAAATTAAACAGGTACATTTGTCGAAGAACAGTTCCATTACCAATACCCTAAAATGCCTAAAATGCACAAGAGCGTCCAAACGTAGGGTATTCAGGAATGTGTTCCAAGTGTACGGCTCATAAAAACGAAAGCCTGTTTTACCTAAATCGGAGGTCGACGAGTTATTTCAAAACAGGTTCAAACTATAGAAAACTGAAAATAACTATAGAGAACTGAAGCCTTTGTTGTTTGTTTGTGTCCCTTATAAATGTAATCGGAACAAAATAATCACACTGGTATAATATTTGCTTAACTCAAAATTATATTGTCTCAAAGATCAGAATAAGACAAGAGAAATACTTTCCCCACCCTATGAGTCCGTAACGAAACCAATCAAACCGATCCACCAGTGATGCGGCGGCAAGAGCGCAAGACTCAAAGTCATTTTTAATCAAACACAAAAAGAAACTTCACAGCCTTGAAAAGTTAATAAATAAAGGTGTGGCAACAAAACTAGCAACATTTTAGCGTTATTCTTTATTAGACAAGGTTCAGACTTTTTTTTGCATAGTGTCTCTAATACACACAATATGGCAGTGATCACTGAGATCATAAGCAAAGACCCCCCTAGGCATGTATATTATGAGGGTTATTAGTATGAATTATATCAATTAATTAAGGATTTAACATTTTTTAACATTTAGAATGGCTATCAAAAATATTTTAAACAATCTAAGCTGGGGCCATCTGCACATTTAATAGTTGGTTTCATGTTTATAGCTTAAATCTTTTAAGTGCTAGAGCGGGCAGAATAATATTTTTTTTTAAATATGTAAGAAATCTAGAGTGGCCTTGCCTTCAGCAAGCACATTAATAACCTATCATCCCCCATGTCAGAAGCATTACAAATGTATAGAAATCCACAGAGGCAGTTGTCATCAGCATTGCGTTTAACCAGGCATGTCAGTTCGGAACAAATTCTTATTTACAATGACGGCCTCGCAAGATGTGAGGGTGGAAAGAGGAGGAAAGGAGAAAGGAGAAAATAAGGTGCAGAAGTGGATTGTGCCTGGCTGCCTGGAGGCCTAGATGTGATGAATGAACATAGACTCCTCAAGTTAGATAGATAAACCACCCAAAGAACAGAGTAGAGGTTATCCTCTTTCCCCAGAGTGGATAGAATTCATGATAAGCAATACTAACTGACTCATTTGGGTCATTGCAATGCAGTATTCCTGCTGAGCAAATGTGCATTCCATATTAGGACACGTCTATATCTAACGGCTACTTGTTTGTACTTCACAGGGGAGTTACAGAGTGTAATGGAAAAGCTAATTGTTGTCTATTTAAAATACAGTTCCCAAGAGGTTTATTTATGCTCAAGGCTTGCAAATGCACTACTGACTCATTTTAGCTCATGTAATTGGAGGCAGTTTGTTATTGTGTCTTCTGCTTCTTATTGCAATGGATGTGCAAATAGACAACAATGCCCAGCTATCACATTTGGTTCCTTGAAAGTTGTGGGAACGTACATTTTTGGTTTCCCATTGGTTCTGGGAATGAAGCCATTCGTTTCCTGACAGGTAAAACGGAATGTTTTTTTAAATGTTCTGAGAACAGAAGTGAAAATTTAGCTTGTTCTGAGAACGTACATTTTTAGGTTGCAGGGAAGTTACTATTGTTCCCTGAATGTTTTCCTGGGAGGTGAAATTAACGTTCCTTAGAACTGAAATTATAGGTTATTTGAAGGTAGTTAAATAACTTTCTGAGAACATTCTCAACATTTTGGGAGGTTTTTTTAATAACTGTCACGTCATTCGTAATAGTGATGGTCGGACCAAGGCGCAGCGCAGCGTACGTAGAGTTCCACATCATTTTTATGTATAAAGTGAAACTTAAGCAAATACAAAACAAATAAAGAATAAACGAACCGTGATGACAATGCAGTGCTAACAGGCAACTGAACATGAACAATATCCCCTAACCCACAGGTGGAAAAAATGCTAGTTAAGTATGATCCCCAATTAGAGACAACGATAACCATCTGCCTCTAATTGGGAATCATGCAAATCACCAACATAGAAAATTAACCTAGAACACCACATAGAAAATATAAACTATAACAACCCCCCAGTCACGCCCTGACCAACTCGACCATAGAAAATAAAGGGCGTTCTATGGTCAGGACGTGACAATGTTTCAATAATACTGCTAGCTTATGTTAACTGTTTTTAACTCCAAGCACACGGTGTCAGTGAGATTCGACCCAATGCTCTTCTGTTCTCTATCCATGGAATCAGCCCACTGTGCCACCAGGATGGCGCTAGCATGCAATGCAAAGAGTTTTTTTCCCCCCTCAGAAAAGCTGTTCATTTTAGTCTATTCAAGCAATACGCAAAACCACACTGCACCTGATTTTTAAAAGTAATTGATGCTTGAGCCATCCTCTGTTTACCTACAATCGTATCTCCACAAATGTCAGGGAAATTGCCTTTAAAAGTCAAGTGCAGTTCGATGTCAATTGTTACGGTTTGTTTGGCTGCGTATAGACAGGCAACCCAATTCTGATAATTTTTCACTAATGGATCTTATGACCAATCTGATCAGCTTTGAAAAAGTGGTTGGTCAAAAAGTGGTTGATGTGGTTGGTCAAAAGGCCAATTAGTGGAATAAATATTGGTATTTTTGCTGCCTGTCTAAACGCAGCCTTTGAATACCAGTCTGAGCTTGTATCCCTGTATGTACTGGATCCTTTTACATTCAATTAGACAATCAAAAGTGGAGTAGAGTTTTGATTGGGCCTAAAAACTAAAGCCTGGCCTTTAGTGGCCGATGAGTTTAGGACTGAGCTAGGCCAACTCCAGCCAACTCCAGCCCTTACAGACAAAACCAAAGTAAATGTATTTATTTATAGGCTAGTCTTCCTCTTAGAGTAATGACTGAGCTAAGTGCCATAACCCATGATTACTTAATGTGCTGATATGTTTATATATACTACAAATGGCTTCACTACCACCTATGTAAGCAGCACTCCTGTTAGCATTGGACACTCAAGCACACACCACTCCATTCTTGCAATGCATGTTGCTAATAACCCCTCCCTCTGCCTATTTGTGTTCCAGCCCTACTGTATGCCACCATTTTTGGGAACGTCACCACCATCTTCCAGCAGATGTACACCAACACCAACCGCTACCACGAGATGCTCAACAATGTGCGTGACTTTCTCAAACTTTACCAGGTGCCAAAGGGACTGAGCGAGAGGGTCATGGACTACATTGTCTCTACTTGGGCCATGTCCAAGGGCATTGACACAGATAGGGTAAGTGGGCAGAAACCATATTGCTCTTTCAGTCCTAGATCTCCTGTCTCTGTTTCAGGGTCTTGTGTAGAGAGATTTAGTTTGTGACAGTAGAGAATCTGAGTTTTCCACTGTGATACCAATATTGAAACTGGCACATTGGTGGCATCTTAATGGGACTCACAGCCTCATTTGTTGGTCCTTTTTTGATGTTTCCTTTACAAGGAATGGGACTTAGAACTAAATAATTGTTGGAGCAGTCTTGGGAAAAGTTATGCTGGTGCATGGTTTTCCTCTGCAAATGGTTATGGAATTTCACAAACCTTACCTTAAGGCTCATCGAGGCAGTCTCCACTGTGAAAGTAATATGCGAAGGACAATGGCTGAACACTGCCCATCTCATTCCTGCTCAAGGTGTAGATTTTGTAGTGGGGAAATTAGAGCAGTCTTGGGAATGTGGTTGGTTAAAAGACCAGTTAGTGGAGAAAATGTCAGAATTGTGGCTGCCTGTCTAAACGCAGCCTTTGAATACCAGTCTGAGCTTGTATTCCTATATGTACTGGTTGCTTTTACATACAAGTAAGATGGCGTCGAAGAGGATGGCTGACATTTTACATGCTCCTAACCAACTGTGTAATTTGTTTTGCGTTATTTGTGACTTGTTTTTTTACTTATTTGGTACATAATGTTGCTGCTACCGTCTCTTATGACAGAAAATCCCTTCTGGCCATCAGAACAGTGTTTACTCAACACGAACTGGAACAAGCTTTTTCCTCTAACGAGAGGATATACTGTTTTCCCGGGAACAGGCCCAAATACCCGTCATTTGCATGAAGAAAAGACGGAGGAAAAGGGGGCGCAGGTCGAGCTGTCTTCTGAGAATCCGTAGGCGAGCGAGTAAACTCCCACTGCCATCCGTTCTACTTGCTAACATGCAATCATTGGAAAATCAAATTGATGACCTACGATTATCCTACCAGTGGGACATTAAAAACTGTAATATCTTATATTTCACCGAGTTGTGGCTGAATGACGACACGAATAATATAGAACTGGCGGGATTTTCCATGCACCGGCAGAACAGAGAAGAAGCTTCATCTGGTAAGACGAGGGTTGGGGGTCTATTTGTCAATAACAGTTGGTGCGCAATGCTCGCCTGTACCTTACGATAAGCTGTGGATCACACTATCTACCAAGAGAGTGTTAATCTATATTATTCGTAGCCATCTATTTACCACCACAGACCAATGCGGGCACTAAGACCGCACTCAACCAACTCTATAAGGCTATAAGCAAACAAGAAAATGCTTGTCCAGAAGCGGCGTTCCTAGTGCCCGGTGACATAATGCAGGCAAACTTAAATCTGTCTTACCAAATTTGCACCAGCATCTCACATGTGCAACCAGAGTAAAAAAAACTCTAGACCACCTTTACTCCACAGACAGAGATGCATACAAAGCTCTCCACCGCCCTCCATTTGGCAAATCTGACCATAATTATATTCTCCTGATTCCTGCTTACATCAAAACTAAAGGAGGAAGTACTAGTGACTCGCTCAATAAGGAAGTGGTCAGATGGCGCGGATGCTACGCTACAGAACTGTTTTGCTAGCACAGACTTGAATATGTTCCGGGATTCATCCAATGACATTGAGGAGCCTTTAGTCATCGGCTTCATTAATAAGTGCATCGACAACGTCGTCCACACATATCCCAACCAGAAGCCATGGATTACAGGCAACATCAGCATCGAGTTAAAGGCTAGAGCTGCCGCTTTCTAGGAGCGGGACACGAACCATCACACGAACCTCAGACGAACCATCAAACAAGCAAAGCATCAATACAGGATTAAGATTGAATCCTACTACACTGGTTCTGATGCTAGTCTGATGTGGCAGGGCTTGAAAACTATTATGGACTACAAAGGGAAACCCAGACGCGAGCTGCCTAGTGATGTGAGCCTACCAGATGAACTAATTGCCTTTTATGCTCGCTTCGAAGCAAGCAACACTGAAGCATGCACGAGAGCACCAGCTCTTCTGGATGACTGTGTGACAACGCTCTCGGTAGCCGATGTGAGCAAGACTTTTAAACAGGTCAACATTCACAAAGCCACAGGGCCAAACAGATTACCAGGATGTGTACTCAAAGCATGCACGGACCAACTGGCAAGTGTCTTCACTGACATTATCAACCTCTCCCTGACCGAGTTTGTAATACCAACATGTTTCAAGCAGACCACCATAGTCCCTGTGCCAAATGAAGTGAAGGTAATCTGCCTAAATGATTACCACCCTGTAGCACTCATGTCGGTAGCCATGAAGTGCTTTGAAAGGCTGGTCATGGCTCACATCAACAGCATCCTTCCGGGTACCCTAGACCCACTCCAATTCGCATACCACCCCAACAGATCCACAGATGACACAATCTCAATCGCACTCCACACTGCCCTTTCCCACCTGGACAAAAGGAACACCTATGTGAGAATGCTGTTCATTGACTACAGCTCAGCATTCAACACCATAGTGCCCACAAAGCTCATCACTAAGCTAAGGACCATAGGACTAAACACCTCCCTCTGGAACTGAATCCTGGATTTCCTGACGGGCCGTCCACAGGTGGTAAGGGTTGGCAACATAATGTCTGCCACGCTGATCCTCAACACTGGGGCCCCTCAGGGGTTTGTACTTAGTTCCCTCCTGTACTCCCTGTTCACCCACGACTGCGTGGCCAAACACAACTCCAACACCATCGTTAGGTTTGCTGACGACACAACAGTGGTAGGCCTGATCACCGACAATGATGAGACAGCCTATAGGGAGGAGGTCAGAGAACTGGCAGTGTGGTGGCATGACAACAACCTCTCCCTCAATGTGTGCAAGACAAAGGAGCTGCTCGTGGACTACAGAAAAAGGCTGGCCGAACAGGCCCCATTAACATTGACGGGGCTGTAGTGGAGCGGGTCGAGAGTTTCAAGTTCCTTGGTGTCCACATCCCCAATGAACTATCATGGTCCAAACACACAAAGACAGTTGTGAAGAGCATGACTATACGACTTGGCATGGGTCCCCAGATCTTCAAAAAGTTCTACAGCTGCACCATCGAGAGCATCCTGGCCGGTTGCATCACCGCCTGGTATGTTAACTGCTCGGCAACTGACAGTAAGGCGCTATAGGGGGTAGTGCGTACGGCCCAGTACATCACTGGGGCCAAGCTTCCTGCAATCCAGGACCTATATAATAGGCAGTGTCAGAGGAAAGCCCATAAAATTGTTAGAGACTCCAGTCACCCAAGTCATAGACTGTTTTCTCTGCTACCGCACGGCAAGCGGTACCGGAGCACCAAGTCTTGGACCAAAAGGCTCCTGAACAGCTTCTACCCCTAAGCCATAAGGCTGTGGAACAATTAATCAAATGGCCTGGTAATTTACATTGACACCCCCCCCACCACCTCCATTTGTTTTGTACACTGCTGCTACTCACTGATTGTACCTACATGTACAAATTACCTCAACTTACCTGTACCCCCGTACACTGACGCTGTACCGGTTCCCCCTGTATGTAGCCTCGTTGTTGTTATTTTATTGTGTTGCTTTTTATTATTCTTTACTTTAGCTTATTTGGTAAATATTTTCTTAACTCTCCTTGAACTGCACTATTGGTTAAGTGTATGTAAGTAAGCATTTCACGGTAAGGTCTGCACTTGTTGTATTCGGCTCATGAGAAAAATAAAGTATGATTTGACTTTATTTTCAATGATGTGGAACCAGGTTTTTCATGAAAACTTCATGTTTGATTCTAGTTCCACACCACAGTGGAAAAATATTATTAGATAGCTAAGACCATATTACATCTATTCAATCAATCATTATTTTTTTATGTTTACCTTTGTTTTGACAGGGAGTGTCTCGTCCTGACCATAGAAGCCTGTATTTTCTATGGTAGAGTAGGTCAGGGCGTGACTAGGGGTGTTTAGTCTATTTTATTATTTCTATGTGGGGTTCTAGGTTTATTTTTCTATGTTGGTGTTTGTGTATGATTCCCAATTAAAGGCAGCTGGTAATCGTTGTCACTAATTGGGGATCATTCTTAAGTTACATTTTTTCCACCTGTGGGTTATGGGGTATTGTTTATGTTTAGTTGCTGCTTAGCACTGCATTGTCGTCACGGTTCGTTTATTCTTTATTTTGTTTTGTGTTTGCTTAAAGTTTCACTTTCATTAAAATATGTGGAACTCAACATACTTGCCTTGGTCTGACCATTATTATTACGAACATCGTGACAGGGAGTCATGCTTAGATCATGGTCTCTCTTACAGATGAGCCCTGTAGTTACAAAAATATTCACATCATATACAAATACGAAATGCAAAACAGAAATACAAAACATGATCATAAAATAAGTTTAATGTCTTTGGATAAGTGGAGGCAGTAGTGTTCTATCGCTTCCATGGCCGTTTTGGCCATTGATTTCACTGTGCTGGGCAATAGGAGCAGGAGTCGGATAGCCCAGTCTACTATATATGGTTGGTAATGCTGGTTCAGCTTTGATAAGCATGACAGGAACGCTTTTATCGTGTCTGAATGCAGGGTAAGGTCAACTCTTATATCATGATTTTATTATTAAACATAATTAATCCAGTCGGAATGTGACTGATTTCCTAATTCATCGTCTTTATTGCCACCCTGAAGGAGTGTACATTAAACAGAACAGACAGTATTGATTTAACATAAAGTGCTGTCCAGCTGATGGTCTCATTCCGCATGGAACAGCGGTTGTAGATATTGTACACTTCCATTAAGTTTACGGATTGACGAGGGACTGTGGGGCACAGCCAATGGTCATAATGAATCAAATGGATGGTTTATTGCGGTTAAGTTAGTTAGGGTTAAGTAGTGGCTTGGACAAACTCCCAAACCTTTAGGGAACATTCCAATCAGGTTACAACTTGGTCTACAAGTAACGTTACTGCGGGAACATCACATTTGTGTTTTTAAAATCTCACTGGAAAAACATTTCTTGCATGGCACACAGACAATGGATATAAGAACATTTGGAGAGAGAAAGTTCCAAGAATGTTTGTTTTTGACAGGACATCCTATGAACAGCAGCGACTAATGGTTATATGAACATCACTGGCTAATGTTTGTGTGACGTCTTTTTGAAGTTAAATTAACAGTAAGTTCCTTCAACATTAGGTTACTGGAGCCTTTTTAGAAAGCGTTGGATTGCATTACACTGTTAACATGACATACATTGTGCATGTTCAATGAAACAGTGACCACACTTGGGACCTCAACCTCACCTTAGATTTGAACTCACAACCACTTGGTTGGCAGCAACCTGACTTATCCGCTAACTCACCAGACTTTATTTAACCTTTATTTCAACCGAGAGTCATATTGATACCCAAGTCTCTTTACAAATGAGCCCTGAATAAAAAATAAATAAAAAAAACACGTACATGTCACGCCCTGACCATAGAGAGCTTTTAATTCTCTATGTTGGTTAGGTCGGGGTGTGACTAGGGTGGGTCATCTAGGTGATTATGTTTCTATGTTGGCCAGGTATTGTTCCCAATGAGAGGCAGCTGTTTGTCGTTGTCTCTGATTGGGGATCATATTTAGGTAGCCATTTTCCCCATTTTAATTTGTGGGATCTTGACTATGTTTGTGTGTAGTTGCTTTCTGCACTGCATGTAGCTTCACGTTTCATTTATTTTCTTTATTGATTTTGTGCTTTAAGTTTCTCTTCTAAATAAAAGGATGGAAACATACCATGCTGCATCTTGGTCCAATCCATCTCTAAATGATCGTGACAACACAGTATTAATACGAAATGGAATCAACCAAACAGTTTCCCTCTACAGTTTCCCCAGCTCATCAAGATATCAGAAGTAAATGACAAAAAACACATACGCTACTCTGTGAACATGTCTCCCACCAATGCTCTGATATGACTGAAAGGTACGAGGCAGTCTGATCTCAGAGTGTCCTGAAATTCATTCCATGTCTGCGGCCGTTTCACCTACAAGTAACTGACAAAATAAAGTAAACACTAAAATATAGGTTTGAATATAAATCAAAAGGCTAAGCCTCAATCAGGCCTACCCTTTCAAACCAACTAAATGAAGTCCCTACCCAGCTCACATACCAGAGCTAGAACATCCCTCCTGCTCACAGGTTGAACAGGTACCTTTATACCTATGGCTCCTCCCTATGGACCATATCATTAACCATGGAGCTCTTTACCCAAATATGACATATTAAATCATGTAACATTGTACCCACATTTACATATTCCGTCTAAATTAACATCTTAAACATTCCTGGCTTATCCTCAAGGAGGGAATACTTTACATTAATGAATACACATTTCAAAAACAATAGTTCTGAAGGCCAACAGACGGCAAAACGTATTACTTACGGAGCCACACACCTGTGACGCACACATTACAATATGGAAATAAACAAACTTCTTTCCCGTCAGTGTAGCAAGTGTTCATGTGCACCAGAACATGGCATCCACTGGGTGAATTGCAAAATGGTCGATCTCTGCATTTGAATATGAAACTGAAATGCGTCACAATGCAACTTGACTAAACATTTCCTCAACACATAATTAGCCTTGCCATGATACTGGCAAAAGAGGAAAAGAACAACAGTATATACAGAACATTTAGGATAAATGAATTACTAGATATGGGGAAACATGAATGCGCTAAACAATTTGTAAGAATAATGAAATAATGAGCATTCGTGACGAGTGCTACGGAGTCAGCTTCGTCACAATTACCTTAAGCATGACAGGATGTTATTTGCTTAATTAACTCAGGAATCACACCTGTGTGGAAGCAACTGCTTGAAATATAATTTGTATCGCTCATTTACTGAAGTGTTTCCTTTATTATGTCAGTTACCTGTAAATAAGTGGCAACAAGATGAATGTCACCCCCCACAGTTAGCCATTTCTGTGAGCGAGTTAAGGTATTTTGAATTTCTGTAGGTTAGGAGAGATGTGAGGTAATATGGCAGTTTTAGCATGAGAACATTGGTTTATTTACAATGTTAAGTTCTATGACTTGTGAGAGAGAGCCAGCCCACTTTCTGATACAGATCACAGAGATACAGTTGAAGTCGGAAGTTTACATACACCTTAGCCAAATACATTTAAACTCAGTTTTTCACAATTCCTGACATTTAATCCGAGTAAAAATCCCCTGTCTTAGGTCAGTTAGGATCACCACTTTTATTTTAATGATGTGAATTGTCAGAATAATAGTAGAGAGAATTATTTATTTTAGCTTCTATTTCTTTCATCACATTCCCAGTAGGTCACAAGTTTACATACATTCAATTAGTATTTGGGAGCATTGCCTTTAAATTGGTCATCTTGGGTCAAACGTTTCAGGTAGCCTTCTACAAGTTTCCCACAATATGTTGTTTGAATTTTGGCCCATTCCTCCTGACAGAGCTGGTGTAAGTAAATCAGGTTTGCAGGCCTCCATCCTCGCACACACTTTTTCAATTCTGCCCACAAATTTTCTATAGGATTGAGGTCAGGGCTTTGTGATGGCCACTCCAATACCTTGACTTTGGAAGTATGCTTGGGGTCATTGTCCATTTGGAAGACCCATTTGCGACCAAGCTTTAACTTCTTGACTGATGTCTTGAGATGTTGATTCAATATATCCACATCAATTTCCAGCTTCATGATGCAATCTATTTTGTGAGGTGCACCAGTCCCTCCTGCTGCAAAGCACCCCCACAACATGATGCTACCGCCTCCGTGCTTCACGGTTGAGATGGTGTTCTTCGGCATGCAAGCCTCCCCCTTTTTCCTCCAAACATAATGATGGTCATTATGGCCTTACAGTTCTATTTTTGTTTCATCAGACCAGAGGACATTTCTCCAAAATGTACGATCTTTGTCCCCATGTGCAGTTGCAAACCGTAGTCTGGCTTTTTTATGGCGGTTTTGGAGCAGTGGCTTCTTCCTTGCTGAGCGGCCTTTCAGGTTATGTCGATATAGGACTCGCTTTACTGTGGATATAGATATTTTTCTACCGGTTTCCTCCATCATCTTCACAAGGTCCTTTGCTGTTGTTCTGGGATGGATTTGCACTTTTTGCACAAAAGTATGTTCATCTTTTGGAGACAGAAAGCGTCTACTTCCTGAGCGGTATAACGGCTGCGTGGTCCCATGGTGTTTATACTTGCGTACTATTGTTTATACAGGTGAACGTGGTACCTTCAGGCATTTAGAAATTGCTCCCAAGGATGAACCAGACTTGTGGATGTCTACAATTTTTTCTGAGGTCTTGGCTGATTTCTTTTGATTTTCCCATGATGTCAAGCAAAGAGGCACTGAGTTTGAAGGTAGGCCTTGAAATACATCCACAGGTACACCTCAAATTGAATCAAATGATTTCAATTAGCCTAACAGAAGCTTCTAAAGCCATAACATAATTTTCTGGAATTTACCAAGCTGTTGAAAGGCATAGTCAACTTAGTGTATGCAAACTTCTGACCCACAGGAATTGTGATACAGTGAATTATAAGTGAAATAACCTGTCTGTAAACAATTGTTGGAGAAATTACTAGTGTCATGCGCAAAGTAGCTGTCCTAACCGACTTGCCAAAACTATAGTTTGTTAACAAGAAATTTGTGGAGTGGTTGAAAAACGAGTTTTAATGACTCCAACCTATGTGAATATAAACTTCTGACTTCAACTGTATGTGCAAAATCGGTCACATGTAATAAAGGGGAGTGCACTATAATAAACAGTATCCAATAGTTTAAAGAAGTGGCAGCGGCGTTCATATAGATTATGTTGTCATAGTCTAGGGCAGATAAAAAAGTTGACTGAACAAATTGTTTTCCACTATCAAGCGAAAGGCAGTAGAAAACCAGTTTGATTCTCAGTGTCTTTGTTAGCTCATCTACATGTGTTTTAAATGACAACTTGTCAACAATCCAATGACAAGGTATTTACAGTGCATTAGGAAAGTATTCTGACCTCTTCACTTTTTCCACATTTTGTTACATTACAGCCCTATTCTAAAATGGATTAAATTGTTTATTTCCCCTCATAATAGCCCATAATGACGATGCAAAAACAGGTTTTTAGAAATGTTGGCAAATGTATTCAAAAAAACAACTGAAATATCACATTTACACAGGTATTCAGACCCTTTACTGAGCACTTTTTGAAGCACCTTGGACAGCAATTACAGCCTTGAGTCTTCTTGGGTATGATGCTACAAACTTGGCACACCTGTATTTGGGGAGTTTTTTTTGGATGGGGAGCATCGCAGCACAGCTATTTTCAGGTCTCTCCAAAGATGTTCGATCGGGTCCCGAAGCCACTCCTGCGTTGTTTTGGCGGTGTGCTTAGGGTCGTTGGCCTGTTGGAAAGTGAACCTTTGCCCAATCTTTAGGTTCCTTTTGGCAAACTCCAAGCGGGCTGTCATGTGTGTTTTACTAAGGAGGGGCTTCCGTCTGTCCATTCTACCATAAAGGCCTGATTGGTGGAGTGCTGCAGAGATGGTTGTCCTTCTGGAAGGTTATCCCATCGCAACAGAGGAACTCTGGAGCTCTGTCAGAGTTACCATCAAGTTCTTGGTCACCTCCCTGACCAAGGCCCTAATCCCCCGATTGCTCAGTTTGGCCAGGCGGCCAGCTCTAGGAAGAGTCTTGGTGGTTCCAAACTTCTTCTATTTAAGAATAATGGAGGCCACTGTGTTCTTGGGGACCTTCAATGTTGCAGAAATGTTTTGGTACACTTCCCCAGATCTGTGCCTTGACGCAAATCCTGTCTCGGAGCTCTACGTGCAATTCCTTTGACCTCATGGCTTGGTTTTTTCTCTGAAATGCACTGTCAACTGTGGGACCTAATATAGACAGGTGGGTGCCTTTTCAAATAATGTCCAATCAATTTAATTTACCCCTTGTGGACTCCAATCAAGTTGTAGAAACATCTCAAGGATGATCAATGGAAACAGGATGCACCTGACCTCAATTTCGAGTCTCATAGCAAAGGGTCTTCTATTTTTAATACATTTTTAATCTAAAAACCTGTTTTTGCTTTGTCATTATGAGGTATTGTGTGTAGATTTATGAGGAATTAGTTTTATTTAATCAATTTTAGAATAAGGCTGTATTTAAGATACACTTCCTGGTTGAGAAGGAGAAAAGTTGTGTCGCAGCCAGCTGCGACCGAGAGGCCAATGAGGCGACACACAATTGGCCCAGCGTCGTCCGGGTGAGGGGAGGGTTTGGCCAGCCGGGATGTCCTTGTCCCAACACACTCTAGTGACTCCTTGTGGTGGGCCGGGCTCATGCACGCTGACTTTGGTCGCCAGTTGTATGCTGTTTCCTCCAACACATTGGTGCGACTGGCTTCCGGGTTAAGCGAGCAGTGTGTCAAGAAGCAGTGCGGCTTGGTAGTGTCGTGTTTCGGAGGACGCATGTCTCTCAACTTTCGCCTCTCCCGAGTCCTATTGGGAGTTGTTTATGATGGGACAAGACTGTAACTACCAATTAGATATAGCGCAATTGGGGAGAAAAGGGGGTAAAAAAAATATCAAGGAGAGAAGTTGAGAGTATCAATGCTTCTAATATTTTTGTCAAACATGAAAGCTTTGATATAGAGCGGTAGATGTTTAGGTCAATAGGGTTCCCGCCCTTATGACGAGGAAATACATGTCCTGCTTTCCAAACTTTAGGAATAATTCCAGAAATAAATGCAAATGTTCTTAAATTGCTGTGGCATTTGCATCCCTCGCCTTTACAACCATGATAAATACTTTAAAATACTTTAAAATTATAAATAAACTGAAGTTCCACAGACATGTGACTAAGAGAAATGGAATAATGTGTTCCTGAACAAAGGGGGGATCAAAATCAAAAGTAACAGTCATTATCAGTATCAGGCCACCAGCTGCATTAAGTACTGCAGTGCATCTCCTCCTCATGGACTGCACCAGATTTTCCAGTTCTTGCTGTGAGATGTTACCCCACTCTTCCACCAAGGCACATACAAGTTCCTGGACATTTCTGGGGGGAATGGCCCTAGCCCTCATCCTCCGATCCAACAGGTCCCAGATGTGCACAATGGGAATGAGATCCTGGCTCTTCACTGATCATGGTAGAACACTAACATTCCTGTCTTGCAGGAAATCACACACAGAACGAGCAGTATGGCTGGTGGCATTGTCATGCTGGAGGGTCATGTCAGGATGAGCCTGCAGGAAGGGTACCACATGAGGGAGGAGGATGTCTTCCCTGTAACGCACAGAGTTGAGATTGCCTACAATGACAACAAGCTCAGTCCGATGATGCTGTGACACACCGCCCCAGACCATGACAGACCCTCCACCTCCAAATCGATACTGCTCCAGAGTACAGGCCTCGGTGTAACGCTCATTTCCTTCAACGATAAACATGAATCTGACCATCACTCCTGGTGAGACAAAACCGCTACTCGTCAGTGAAGAGCACTTTTTTGCCAGTCCTGTCTGGTCCAGCGACGGTGGGTTTGTGCCCATAGGCGATGTTGTTGCCGGTGATGTCTGGTGAGGACCTGAATTACAACAGGCCTACAAGCCCTCAGTCCAGCCTCTCTCAGCCTATTGCAGATAGTCTGAGCACTGACGGAGGGCTTGTGCATTCCTAGTGTAACTCAGGCTGCTGTTGTTGCCATCCTGTACCTGTCCCGCAGGTGTGATGTTCGGATGTACTGATCCTGTGCAGGTTTTGTTACAAATGGTCTGCCACAGCGAGGATGATCAGCTGTCCGTCCTGTCTCCCTGTAGCTCTGTCTTAGACGTCTCACAATACGGACATTGCAATTTATTGCCCTGGCCACATCTGCAGTCCTCATGCCTTCTTACAGCACGCCTAAGGCACATTCATGCTGATGAGCAGGGACCCTGGGCATCTTTCTTTTGGTGTTTTTCAGAGTCAGTAGAAAGGCCTCTTTAGTGTCCTAAGTTTTCATAACTGTGACCTTAATTGCCTACCGTCTGTAAGCTGTTAGTGTCTTAACGACCGTTCCACAGGTGCATGTACATTAATTGTTTATGGTTCATTGAACAAGCATGGGAAACAGTGTTTCAACCCTTTACAATGACGATCTGTGAAGTTATTTGAATTTTTCCCAATTATCTTTGAAAACAGGGTCCTGAAAAAGGGACATTTCTTTTTTAGCTGAGTTTAGTTACCCGTCATACGTGTTTTTGTTTATATTGAACTGTTTATTAATGAAAATATTGAACTGTTTATACACTGCAAAACAATAAATGTGATATGTCATATCATATATTAAAGTTGCTTATGTGGAAAAATCGCTCTGCCATTTCCTGGTTGCTAAAACTCGAATAGTTTGCCTAATTTCAGTTTATGTGACAAAATAAACTAAAAACTTAAGAACCCGAAAGCATAGAAATAGCGCACATAGAACAGATCTACTGCTTTTTAGACTTGCTTTCAATGAGAATGATAGATCTATAACTCACAATTCTATGAAAATTTGGTCAGGTCGCCAAAAACTAACATATTGCCACTTAATGTTTATACATTGTTTATAGTATTTAGGGCAGGCAAATTGTCCAGTCGTGGTAAGTAAAGTTGTAGTGACATGTTTTGCTGAAGAGATCAATCTATTATTTTGAATGCTGGAAACTAAGCAAAATTATTTCATATATTGTACAGATCAATGAAAACTAAGAAGGCTATTAAAATGATCTTAGATTTGAGCATCTGTGGCCTCCAGTTAAGAAAATTCTCAATTACCTAAGATGTGTGACCCACCACCTGGATTCGGTCCTATGTTGCAAAATGTGAAATGTTTTTTTTTTTTGCATTGGATAACAGTAGAGACTCAGAGCTAGAATCAAATGTCTCTTTTTTTAAATTTGTGGCAATACTTGGGAACAGACTCCCCCCCCCAAAAAAGTTTTATTGCTGAATTCCCACATGTTGCTTACCCCTGGTCTAGGCAATCTCAATCAAACACAGCTGAGGTATTTTTTATTATTTCAAATATTGTAGTAATTGAACCCAGGTCTGTAAGCAATTCAATTTTGGGCACAACTTTCCTGCCACTTTACTATCAATAACTGTAAATATAGGTTTTACAACATGAGGACACTGGGATTCCATTGAATAATTAAAAAAAACAGGCTGGGATTCAGTCTATCAAGCTGTCAACAATGCAGCTTTTAAAGGCAATGTTCCCGCGTTTGCAGTGATCGCATTCATGATAAATTCTGCAAATGCCGGCTCAATACGAAAGGTACATTTAAAGTCAGTTACAGTTACATCAGTCACTGTTCTATAAACTTGCTTGAATTGAACTGTTTTGTTTTCAAGACTGGTGTGGTAATATGGAACACGCCAATGTGATTCTCACCAACATAGTAAAATTTACAGGCTTCAGTGTGTAATATCAGGGAATCATACAGTATATCTATTCACTGTGTCTCAGCCTCTAACAAGCCATAAAAAATCTAAACAGTCAGGGAGCATTGAAAATCTCCAAAATAATAGACACAGTTTATTGTTTGTTTTTACAAGCACGAATGCGGCCCCTGGAGCAATATAAATTAGATTGCTCTTGTTAAAGATGCTCTATAACTTGTTTTTAACACTATCCCAGTGTTAGTGTGACCAAATTGTGCTCTTGTACCCTCCCTTTTAGGTCCTGTCAATCTGTCCCAAAGATATGCGAGCAGACATCTGTGTCCACCTTAATAGACAGGTGTTCAATGAGCACCCAGCATTTCGACTGGCCAGTGATGGCTGCTTGCGCTCTCTAGCGGTTGAGTTCCAAACCACACACTGCGCCCCAGGGGACCTCATATTCCACGCTGGAGAAAGTGTGGACACCCTTTGCTTTGTAGTATCCGGGTCATTGGAAGTTATTCAGGATGACGAGGTCATCGCCATTCTAGGTAAGCACCGCTGGGATCTGTGGCACCCCTGATTAATTCTGAATCAATTAAGGATTAAACTGAGAGGGGCACGTATGTTTGTCTTACAATACCCTGATAGTGCTGTTCATTGAATGACATTCTATGAAATTGACATTTTGAAGCAATAGATCGATTTTTGTTATTATAGGGAAGGACAGTTATACTATGCTCTCAAGGCAAAGTTCAGCAGTGTTTAAAGGGATAGTTCACCCAAATGTCCTTACCCTGTAAGTTGTCTATTGACAAGGTATAAGAGAGAGCTATGTTTTATTAAAAAATATATGTATTTCTTCATTTTGACATGTTGAGACAAAGGTCTGTTTTTCAAATAATCTCTGCAGAATACAAAATACACATCAGTTACGAATACGAAAGGTAAGGGGGAACACTTCAGTGTGTTTAACGGTAGCTCATGCGAGGTACACCAATCAGGCCACTGTTCCAAACGCTAACGTTTTACAATTTGTGGCACACATTGCCAAATGAAAATAAGCAACTTCATTGAGCTACACAATCAATTTGACATACTTTAGGATAATTTGGACATGAAACTAGAAAATGCTGCTATACCTGCTGTCATACCTTGTCCATAGACTGCTTACAGGGTAAGGAAACCAATGTGTAATTTTGGTGAACTGCCCCAATGTTCGCTGGCTTTGAACACAATCGGTTAAAAAGCCACTGATTACGGTGATTAGTCCACTCGAGCCGACTGTGTACTGTATTGTTGCTGGCTGTCTGTAGATGTATTTTCCTGTCACTGATGGATTAATAAGAGTAACCAGAGTTTTTTTTTTTATGTTGTGTTTAATGCCGGCGAACAGCTTTTTAAACACTATCTATGAATTAGATTTTTTGAGAATCAACACAATAACCATTGAACAGCAGGGAATCATCCTTGCATGAGTTACCTTTAAGAGTTACCTTTAAAACTGTGTTCCCTCTACCAAGTTTTTTCTAGATTTTGAATTGTGGAATAACTACACACACACAACAATCGCTTTGCTCTGTCATTGTGCTTACAGGCCCAATGCTGCTGTTTTTATCTCAATATCAAATCATTTCTGGGTAACAATTAAGTAGAAACAAAAATAGCTTCTGAGCAAAGAACCATTTCTCAAGCAAGAATTTTGCTCTTAGAGTGGCCTGAGCAGGGAGGAGAACTGAAAACAAAATGTTATTGCCAGAGAGGTTTGGAACGCTGTTTCTTATTGGTCTATTAACGTGTTTGACTGCACCAGGCCTTTAAGTTTGATAGGCTGGAGAGGGTGGCAAAGCAACACTTTTCCTTAAGTTACTTTATTGATGACACTAACCAACTCATTTTATAAGTCCATATTTGCTAATTAATGCAACCGTTTTTGTGACGATATTACACATTGAACATTAGATTTTGACATTTGTGTGCATTACATCATCAGGTACTAGTTTTTATCAGCAAAAAGTCAGTTTGATGGAAACACACCAATGGTGGGAGAATTTGCATATTTTCATTATGCCAATTTTAGAATATTCGCATGAAAATCTGTCACCAATTGAAGGGAAACCTAACTAGTAACAAATTGTTTTGGGGTGTTTTTTTCCAAAGTAATGCTACTTTTCCTGCTCCCTAGGTAAGGGAGATGTGTTTGGGGATGTCTTCTGGAAGGAAGCCAATCTGGCACATGCTTGTGCCAATGTGCGGGCTCTCACCTACTGCGACTTGCACGTAATTCGGAGAGATGCTCTGCTGAAGGTGTTGGAGTTCTACGCAGCTTTTGCCAACACATTCTCCAGGAACCTAATTCTCACCTGCAATTTGCGCAAACGGGTAAGGAATATGCACATTCATTAACACAACAGACAAGACAGGAATCGGGTGTGCTGCTATCTCAGCTGGTAGAATGTTCTATATTGCAATTCAGCTTCTGCACATTTAGAGTTTTTGGGGCAGGTTCAGTTGATAATTTCATATTCATGTGTGTGTGTAAGGGTGTGTGTGTTGGCGGGGGGGGTATGCATGAATGCGCTTCATTGTTTAATTTCTCTCCCTTACAGTACACTGTTATGAGAAAATCAAAACTGTTTAAAACATTTTTTAACCACATTATGAAGTTTGAGTGACTTAGGCTGTAGTAAGCACATTTACTGTAGGTGAACTCAGTCTAAGGTGTCCTGAATGTGTACTCTCTCTTCCTGTCAATGTCTTTCTTCATGTCTCATGTCTCCTTTCCTACGGTTCGTAAGACATTCTACTCAAGCATGAATGCATTGAGTTTGTTTTCAAATTGAGGTCCATGAACGATTCAAAAATAATCCATGAATGTCAGAAAGCCTGCAGTATTACGAGCGTGTGTCACATTGGAAGAGAGACCATTTAACTTGTCAAAAATACTGATACTGTTTGGTCTGAGTTGGTCTGTGTAATTCAGTCTGGGTGCATTTAACTATTTTCTACAATACACTTTCACAGGTCTGTTTGATTTCCACAGAAGCATGTCTTGGGAGGAGGGAGTTGACATTTTATATAGAAATGGTCAGTGCTGTGGTTTGTAGATGACCTCGCTAAGTCAGTCATGACAGCAAACCTGGCTGAAAAGTACATGAGTGTAGCCAGTGTTGGCTTTGGGATTTCTAAATCTGAGTCAACTTCCACCAACTCGGACATGCTGCTGTACAAATCAAACACACTAGTGGAAAACTTGTATAAACAGGAGACAAAGGGCTGTGAGACATGGGTTTGATTCTAGACACATGAAAAGTGGGATGTATACAGAGGGTACGGGGCAACAGAAGACCAACAGCAGAGGGGCTAATGACCTTGGAGATGGGAAAAGGGCCGATAAACCAGGGGGAAAGTTTGCGGGACTCCAGCCGGAGGGGAAGATCCCGGGTGGACAGCCAAACCTTCTGCCCGAGACGATACCGGGAAGCCAGGGTCCAGTGGCGGTCCGCTTGTTGTCAATACCTGGAGATGGTCTTGAAGGGCCGACCGGGCCCTCTTCCAGGTATGACGACAGTGGTGGACAAACATCTGGGCTGAAGGTATGCCGACCTCTTCCTCTTGCTCAGGGAAGAGTGGGGGCTGATCACCCTGGGAACACTCAAAGGGCGAGAGACATGTGGCAGAGAAAGGAAGGGTGATGCAGGAGTATTCGACCCACACTAGTTGCTGGCTCCAGTCGGTGGGGTTAGTGGGGACCGAGGCAGCGAATAGTCGTCTCCAGGTCTTGGTTTGCTCGCTCCCTCTAGGTTGGCTCGCTCCAACGAGATCTTGGTTGGCTTGTTGGACTGGGGGTGGAACCTTGAGGACAGGCTGGCCGACGGGACGAGAACTAGGGACTCTGGTCAGAGACCATGTCCACTGGGAGTCCATGGATCCAGAAGATGTGCTGCACCATGAGCTGGGCTGTCTCTTTGGCAGAGGGTAGCTTGGGGTGAGGAATGAAGTCGACGGCTTAAAACCAGTCCACTACTGTCTGTCAGGATGGCGGTGTTGCCATCAGACAAGGGGAGACCCATGACAAAGTCCAGGGATATGTGAGACCAGGGATGGTGAGGGACAGGCAGAGGTTGAAATAGACCAGCCGGAGCATGCCGAGGAGTCTTGTTCTGCACACAGATCGTGCATGTGGTGACGAACGCGGAGATGCCAGGAACCATGGTAGGCCACCAAAAGCATTGTTGCACAAAGGTCAGAGTCCAACGGGAGCCAGGGTGGTAGGCAAGCCTGGAGGAGTGGGCCCACTCCAGGAACGAGGAGAGGACCCATCAGGAACAAACATCCAGTTATCTAGCCCCCCCTCCCGGGGTTCAGCTGGGAATACTGTGCCTCACGAACATGCCTCCCTATTCTGTCGCCAGGCACAAGGTGATGTCGCCAGGCACGAGGTGGGAAGGATGGTCTCGGGTTCCGGGGTTGTAGCCATGGGACTATAGCAGCATGACAGCGCATCCGGCTTTACATTATTGGATCCCAGTCGATATGAGAGGGAGAAGTTGAACTGTGGGAAAAGCAGGGCACACCTAGCTTGCCTGGAATTGAGATGCTTGGCAGTGTGGAGCTATTCCAGGTTCTTGGTCAGGCTGAGCTGACTTCAACGTGGCAGAACGAGCTCCAGCCCATGATGGCACCAGCAGACCAATCAATAACAGGATTTGTGTTGCTGGAGCCAAGAGAATCCCAATACCACGGGAACCTGAGGAGATTTAATGAGCAGTAATTGGATCATCTCGCTGTGGTTCCCTGACATACGTAGGGTGATTGGGGTGGTATTGTGGGTGGCCCGGCCTATAGAGAGCCTGTCCAGCACTCTAATGTCCACGGGAATGGAGAGGGGCTGACTGGGGATGCCCACCTCGGACGTCAGGATACCATCCATAAAACTCTCATCGGCCCCGGAGTCGATGAGTACCCGTAGAGATTTTGACTGGTTCCCCCATACCAAAATGGCATGAAAAGGGGTGTGAGTAAGGGGAGAGGAAATGTTCTCCGTATGGCCCACCAGAGTACTTGCTCCTACTGGTGAGCCTGGTGTTTTAGTGGACAGGTGGAGACGAAATGACTAGTCCTGCAATACAGGCAACTCTTTGTGTGAAGCCTGTATAGCCATTCGTCTGGAGACAGCCTAGCTCTGCCTAGTTGCTTTGGCTCTGGAAGAGGTGAATCGGCAGACTTCGGAGACTCTCATGGGAACTCGGGTAGCCTCGGGTTCTCTCAGCAACGGTGCTGTCGGGGCCTTTCGAGATGCCTCGGAGGCGAGGTGGACTCCTTGGGCAGGCAAGTGAAATTGAATCTCCTCTTTTTCCTTCGTTCCCATAGTTGCCCATCGAGCCAAATGGTCAAGGCGATGAGCGAGTCGAGATCCATCAGTAGTTCCCGGGCTGTGAGCTCGTCCTTTACTTCCTCCGATACGCTGCGCAGGAACATGTTGAACAGCGCGTCAGGGTTCCAGGCACTCTCAGCTGCCAACATGCGGGAATCCCTCTTATAGTCTGCCGCACTGCGGGAGTCTTGCCGAAGCTGGAGTAACTTCTGGGCAGTCTCTCTCCGGGACAATGGAGCATCGAAAACCATCTTTACCACCCCCACAAACTCCTCCAGACTGAAGCATACCGACAACTGTTGTTCCTATACTGCCGTAGCCCAGGCGAGGGCCCTCCCGGACATCAGCGCGATGAGGTACGCTATATTAGAGCGGTCCGAGGGGAAGGAGGAGGGCTGCAGCTCGATGATGATGGAACACTGAGGAGAAACTCCTGACAGGTGTCGACTCTCCATCAAGGTGTTCTGGGGGAGGAAAGTGGGGTTCCCGGGAAACCGGGGTGGCCAGGGAGGCGGAGCTGCTAACAACCGGGTTACTGAGGTGCTGGGAGGTAACCGTTGTGGTAGGCTCCCTAACAGAAAACCTGTGGAATTGCTCCAGCAATGTGTTCAACGCTAGGTCATGTTTTTCGGCCAAGGTCTGGAACCCTTCCATGAGACCATGAAGCAACTCCAACTGCATTCCAATGGTGGCTCCTTGGGAGGAGATGGCATTGTGTGTAGATTGCTGAGGAAAAAACAAACATTTTAATCAATTTTAGAATAAGGCTGTAACGTAACACAATGTGGAAAAAGTCAAGGTGTCTGAATACTTTCCGAATGCACTGTATCTACTACTGTATCTTGCATTTTGTTTCACTGCTTATTTATACACTGGATTCTCAACATAGCTCACTGTAATATATCTACTGCTGTGTTATTCTTAGTATATATTTTTGGTGTATATATGTATACAAGAGAATGGTCGTGGACAGGCAAAAGGTCAAAACCAGATCAGAGTCCAGGAGGTACAGAGTGGCAGACAGGCTCGTGGTCAAGGCAGGCAGAATGGTTAGGCATCCGGGTACAGAGTCCAGAAACAGGCAAGGGTCAAAACCGAGAGGACTTAGAAAAAGGACAATAGCAAAATGCAGGAGAACGGGAAAAATGCTGGTTGACTTGGAAAATCATACAAGACGAACTGGCACAGAGAGACAGGAAACACAGGGATAAATACACTGGGGAAAATCAGCAACACCTGGAGGGGGTGGAGACGATCACAAGGACAGGTGAAACAGGTCAGGGCGTGACAGATATTTGGGTTGTCAACTGGATTCGTTATGACATTCTTGATGATTATTTGTGCACTTTTTTTTACTTTTTTGCTGCACTGTTAGGAGCTAGTAACACGAGCATTTCGCTGCACCCGCTTTAACATATGCTAAACTGTGTACGCCACCATTAAACTTTGATTTGATTAAACCTGATCCATACATTCCATTATAATGTAGTAAAATCCCATGTTGGGTTTATTGAGGCCAATTATATTACTTGATACATTTAGTATTCTAGTATCAGACCAATCTGCTATGGTCCCATTGTAAATATATATTTTAATTTTGAGTAATTATGTGTTACAATATGCATTATTGAATCTTCAAACATATAAAATGGATATTTACATTGACAACTGTGGCCTCTGATTGGCTGAATTCCCAGGGCGGGAGGTGTATGTCAAAAACCAAATGACTGCTGCACATGCTGCCACTTTTTTGAACAGATTAAATTATACTATTTAGAAGGAGCAGCCAGCACCAGGGAGAACGGTTTGCACTAGTTACTACAGCTACCAAGTCATATAGCATATGAAGACCAAAAAGGTAACTTTTGTTTTCATTAATTTTTACGATTTAGCCAATTTTGACTTTGCGCTTGTGGCAACTAGTGGAAACCAGGGAGAACGCAACAAGCATGCAGATGCAACAAGTGAAAATACATTGTCTAACTGGGGATAGCTAGTTGTCCGTAAAGCATGATGCGCTAGCCAGTTAACTTTCATTCAGAAATTATTTTATATTTCCCGATTTAGTCAGATATTTGTTTAGAAAGACTAGCTAGCAAGCTTCATCTATGCTTATCAAAGGTTAATTTGACCCCAAAAAAAGACCAAACTATTTCTCAATGTTTCTCAAAATTACTGTATCTGGCTAATTCATTTCATCATGCTTTGTGATAAACAGCATAAAACGGTGTGTTAGTCCACACAACATGTGGCCTGATCACCTTCAGTAGAACCTGATGAAAAACATGGGGAAGCAAAATTTGTCATGCTTTTTCGTTCGCGAGAAGGATCTAGCTAGGGTATCCCTTGGCCTCTTTCCTTTGACTCTTGTTGGATCTAGTTGTCCAGTTTATCAGGTCCCATGCTCCCATGACTGTTAAGATTGTTTCTTTAGAAGTTGATAACAATTTGTTTTTTGCTTTTGCACCCATCTGTACCTGATGGCACAGATCTAGTCTCACGTGAGGAAGTAAACCATCAGGCACAAGAGCCTCATTGGGATGGAGACTAGAGTAGACCCAGAAGTTCTGACTGAAGTGATGCACATTTAAGCACCTTCAAGATGGTCTTCAAGGGTACTTGAACCAGTTAGGGAAGAGGGGAAGCTCGGCTTAGGTGAGATAAAGGGGGGAGGAAAACTGTGAGGGGGAGGTGGAGAGGGATACGCTTGACTTGGGAGAAGGCGAAAAGAAGGATGTATCTATACTACAATGTAATTATGTTGATTTTTGTGACTTGCAAACCTTCTGTAAAATTAATTAGTTCTGGCCCGATTAGGAGAGGATGTCGAGTCATTCTTTTTAATTTTAGCCATTATAGCAAAGATCTAATGGTGGTCATTGCTTAGAGTGGAGATGTGCTCTATCCGAGGGATTGGGACGGGGTAGCTGGGAGGGCATCAGACATGTTATGTGGTGCCTCTCAACTCATCTCACTCTGGCCTTTCGGTGCACCCACTCTCCCCACCAGCCAATATACTTTTATTGACAAGGTATTACAAACTGAGCACAGGCCTTAAGTGGCAGGCCTTAAGTGGCAGGCCTACAGGACACCTGGAGATTACTATTCTCAACTACAAAAGGCTTTTTTTCTCAAAGTAAGAAAATCTACTCAAGAAAATTGACTACATTTTTCTTTCCAAAAATGCACTCAACAATATACTGGGTTAAAAAGTCCATGACATACGTAAGGGTAATGATAATATATTCTGAGTTAGAAATGAAAATGAGTGAAAAATAAATCACCATTTAGAAAAGGCCCATTATAAAATATTTACAAGGTAAGGAAGAAAATACAATTTCTGAACTTAAGAAAGAATATAATATTTTATTTGAAGAGAGCCAACAACTACAGGTTAAATTCATATAAAGCACACAATTGAATGGCAAATAAACCTGGTAAACTGTCCAGTTCTGACCTTAGTTATTTTGTTATGTCGTTGTTTTAGTATGGTCAGGGCGTGAGTTGGGTGGGTTGTCTTTGTTCCTTTTTCTATGTGGTGTGTTTGTGTTTGGACTGGTATGGTTCTCAATCAGAGGCAGGTGTCGTTAGTTGTCTCTGATTGAGAATCATACTTAGGTAGCCTTTTCCCACCTGTGTGGTGTGGGTGATTGTTTTCTGTTGAGTGTTTGTATCTGCACCAGACAGAACTGTTTCGGTTTCGTTCACTTTGTTGTTTTTGTTCAGTGTTCATTTACTTTATTAAAAAGATGGACACTTACCACGCTGCGCATTGGTCCTCACCTTCTTCCACCACCAACGGCCGTTACATAAACACCTCACAGCCCTCACAAAACGAATACACGTCAAACCAGTTATAATTTTAAAATATAAGGATACAAATGCTTTAATTAGAAACAACAATGCTTCTATGAAATTCTATATACTGTAAATCCGAATTAAACAACAGTTCGACTGATCCTACAACTTTCTTAAACTCAACAACCCTGAAGCAACTATCAGCAGACAAAAACAAATCACTAAAAATATAAATCAATCATAACAAAATATTAGACACTGTTAAAATATTCATGCAGAGAAAAGCACCAGGTATGGACGGCTTTCCCATAGAATTGTATTCAACATTCTGGGACAAAATATTTGACAACACATCACTCAATTCAGTTCTTCCTAATTCCATGTATCAAACAGAATTGCAAAGTTCTTACCAGACTTGATACATATTAATGAAATAGGGTTTATTAAAAATAGACACTTGTGAACAAATACAAGGACATGTTCAGTATAATACAATAAGCTAAAAAAACACTGATGTAGATATATCAATAATGGCTGTTGATGCTGAAAAGGCTTTTGACCATCTTGAATGTCCATTTCATTTCAAAATTTCAGAAGCCTTCAACTTTCCAGCTTTCAAATAATACATTTAATTAAAATATTTTCTAAATACCCTAAAGCAAAAATATATACAAATAATACATGATCTGATTAACTTGCTTTAGAAAGGAGCACAAGACAGGCGTGTCCTCTCTCCCCTCTCCTGTCTACACTTGCAATTAAACCGCTAGCAGAATGAATTAGACAGGACACAAACATAACAGGTATCAGTATTGGTAAACATGAATATAAATTCAATGTATTTGCTGATGATCTCCTGATATACCTGACTAATATTAAAAACTCAATGCCCCCCTCAATATTACCAGAATACTCTAAAATCTCACAATATAAAATGTATTTGGAAAAAAATTGAAATAATGGCAATAGAAAAAATCACTCCTTATCTAAAGCAATCCTTTAATTGGATCACAACAAATATTTAAGATGTTAAATAAGTGACAACAAACAACACATATATAAAGATAACTTTATTCCATTACTCAACAACATAAAAAACAGATCTAATTCAATTAAACAATAGGAAATACAATTATTTTCATTACAGAATTCAAAAGCTATTTTGGACTGATCAATGTAGACATTTTCTAAATCATGAAACTTAAAAATGTTATATCACGAAATTCAGATCTGAAATCTTTTAAACATCAGAGCAATGTTGAGGGAATCCTATTTCAGTCAGAAAAGAATACTCATATGATATGTGAGATATACAAAACCTTGCAGAGAGTCTATATTGGAACCAATATTTCAAAAATAACTGATACTGGCGATACGTGCTTCTACACCTGCATTGCTTGCTGTTTGGGGTTTTAGGCTGGGTTTCTGTAGAGCACTTTGATATATCAGCTGATGTAAGAAGGGCTATATAAATACATTTGAGTATTTATATAGCCCTTCTTACATCAGCTGATATATCAAAGTGCTTTACAGAAACCCAGCCTAAAACCCCAAACAGCAAGCAATGCAGGTGTAGAAGCACGGTGGCTAGGAAAAACTCCCTAGAAAGGTCAAAACCAAGGAAGAAACCTAGAGAGGAACCAGGCTATGGTGGAGATTATAACATAACATGGCCAAGATGTTCAAATATTCATAAATGACCAGCATGGTCAAATAATAGTAATCACAGTGAACAGGCCAGGGTTCCACAGCCGCAGGCAGAACAGTTGAAAGTTAAGACAGGGGAGGAATCAAATGCATTATTATTTAACATTTTAAAAAGTGGGCTACTCTATGCCGTATGGCAGCAACAAGATGGGTGTGGAAACTGAGGGAACATGTATGATGTCTTTAATGTTTGTTGAAATGTATGCATGTCTGAGGTGGTGGTTTTTGTCTTTATTCATCTTTTTTATGTTGGCTGGGTATTAAGTCATAGCCAACGTCATGTCTAGTTTAGTGGATCCATGTCTGTGAAATGTTAAGTTGCCTATGTCTATAGTAAAAATAAATAAATAAATATTTTTATATTTGGTATAATAATAATTTGCAATGCTCGCGCACACAACGTGGCCGGACTGTGCCTTCGCCATGGCCTCTGCAATGGATTATTCTAGGCACGAATCAGACAGTTGCCACGTGTGCTATGAAAAATAAATACATTTGTGACCACTCTACTAAAACAATCGACCAGTCGACTAAATGGGGTCAGCCCTGATTCAAACAGAACCTATTTCAAAGGAAACAAGCACTTAATGAGATCAGGTGTGGATAATTTGTGTGTGGGTCTAACACACTTAGCAAGATAGAGGATAGAGAGAGTTCTATTCATACTTAGAACAAAATGTATATGACAGTACCAGTCAAAAGTTTGGACACACCTACTCATTCAAGGGTTTTTCTTTATTTGTTTTATTTTCTAAATTGTAGAATAAAAGTGAAAACATCAAAACTATGAAATAACACATATGGAATCATGTACTACCCAGAAAGGTGTAGCCACCCTTTGCCTTGATGAGTGCTTTGCACACTCTCAGCATTCTCTCAACCAGCTTCACCTGGAATACTTTTCCAACAGTCTTGATTGGGTTTAGATCGGGTGATTGTGGAGGCCAGGTCATCTTATGCAGCACTCCATCACTTTCCTTCTTGGTAAAATAGCCCTTACACAGACTGGAGGTGTTAGGTCATTGTCCTGTTGAAAAACAAATGATAGTCCTACTAAGTGCAAACCAGATGGGATGGTGTATCGCTGTAGAATGTTGTGGTAGCCATGCTGCATAAATGTGCCTTGAATTCAAAATAAATCACAGTGTTACCAGCCATGCACCCCCACAACATCACACCTCCTCCTCCATGCTTCAAAGTGTGAACCACACATGCGGAGATCATCCTTTCACCTACTCTGCATCTCACAATGACACAGCGGTTGGAACCAATAATCTCAAATTTGGACTCATCAGACCAAAGGACAGATTTCCATCTGTCTAATGTCCATTGCTCGTGTTTCTTGGGTCAAGCAAGTCTCTTCTGATTGGTGTCCTTTAGTAGTGGTTTCTTTGCAGAAATTCGACCATGAAGGCCTGATTTATGCAGTCTCCTCTGAACATTTGATGTTGAGATGTTACTTGAACTCTGTGAAGCATTTCTTTGGGCTGCAATCTGAGGTGCAGTTAACTCTAATGAATGTATCCTCTGCAGCAGAGGTAACTCTGGGTCTTCCTTTCCTGTTGCGGTCCTCATTAGAGCCAGTTTCATCATAGCGCTTGATGGTTTTTGGGACTGCACTTGAAGTAACTTTCAAAGTTCTTGAAATGGTCCATATTGACTGACCTTCATGTCTTAAAGTAATGAGGGACTGTCATTTCTCTTTGCTTATTTGAGCTGTTCTTGTCATAATATGGACTTGGACTTTTACCAAATAGGGCGGTCTTATGCATACTCCCAGTACCTTGTTAAAATACAACTGTTTGGCTCAAACGCATGAAGAAGGAAAGAATTTCCACAAATTAACTTTTAACAAAGCACATCTGTTATTTGAAATGCATTCCAGGTGACTATCTCATGAAGCTGGTTGAGAGAATGCCAAGAGTGTGCAAAGCTGTCATCAAGGCAAAGGGTGGCTACGTTAAGGAATCTCAAATACAAAATATATTTTGATTTGTTTAACACTTTTTTGGTTACTATGTGATTCCATGTGTTATTTCATAGTTTGATGTCTTCACTATTATTCTACAATGTAGAAAATAGTAAAAATAAAGAAAAACCCTTGAATGAGTAGGTGTGTCCAAACTTTTGACTGGTGCTGTATATGTTTTTAAATAATAGTCTTAGAACGTTCTCTGAACTTTTCTAAAGTTTTCTTGTGTGTTTTTATAGAACGTTTTAACGTTCTCTGAACAATTTGAGAACATGACTTTAAATAGAATCATGAGAGAACCTGTAGGAAAAGTTATGCTGAAGTAATGACATTTCCACAGAAGAACATTGTTTCTTAAAGTTCTCTATTTGAGAACATTGTCAATGTCAAACCAGTGGGAGAATATTCACAGAACATTACCAACATTTAAATTAAATGTAACCACATTTGAACTTTTAGGAAATGTTCAGTTAAAGTAATGACATTTCTTTTGTTAAGTTCCTTAAATGTGCTGAGAATGTTCCAAAGCTAAGCAAGTATCCTGCATCCTTCCCTGAACAACCATGCTCTCATCAAGCTTTAAGAAAAATACACTATACAGTGCATTCGGGAAGTATTCAGACCCCTTGACTTATTCCACATTTGTTACATTACAGCCTTATTCTAAATGGATTAAATTGGGGTTGTCCCTCATCAATCTACACACAATACCCCATATATATGGAGTATTGTATTATATTTTTTTGCAAATGTATTTGAAATAAAAAAAGGAAATAATACATTTACAGTGCCTTGTGAAAGTGCCTTTCCAGATCATGTCCAATCAACTGAATTTACCACAGGTAGACTCCAATCAAGTTGTAGAAACATATCAAGGATGATCAATGGAAACAGGATGCACCTGAGCTCAATTTTGAGTCTCATTGCAAAGGGTCTGAATACTTATGTAAATAAGTTATTTCTGATTTTTATTTGTAGTACATTTACAAACCTGTTTTCGCTTTGTCATTATTGGGTATTGTTAGATTTGAAAAAAACAACAAATACATTTTAAAATAAGGCTGTATCATAACAGAATTAGAAAAGTGTCAAGGGGTCTGAATACTTTCCGAATGCACTGATCTAAGTAATACTGTATATAATCAAAGTATCACTAAGGGCAACACAGAAACCCAGAGTCAAAAAGGGTCCAGAGATGGAGAAAAAGAGGATGGAGACGATTTCATTATATGTACGCCCATCAGATATATATTACTCCATATCCTATCACAGATGTCACGTCTGTGAATTGTTGGATATTTCAGTAGGCCAGTAACCAGAGCTTTGCTGTTTTGGACCCAATAACGGACAAGGAAAAATTTGGCGGGAGAGAGCTGGCAACTGGAGGGTTGCTGGAATCAGGGTTTCATGTGCCACCTTCTGCCTTTTGCCCTTGAGCAAGTAATTTAACTACCTAATCTGCTCCAGGGGCACTGTTCTGCGGCTGACCCATACTGCTTTCAGCCTGCTGGTGTGCGTGTGTTTGGCAGGGTCAGGGGAGGCATAGCTCTGCGAATCTTGACTGCACAAAATCTATTATTAGGCAGGGAATACTATTTGTAGATCAGTGATTCTACACCTCACTTTGCTCAAAATGATCCTCTCCAATGGACTCAAAACATGTAGCAAAAAAAGTGTCAATTAGGGGCAGTTAAATGGGAGAGTCAATGGGGTGGCAGGTATCCTAGTGGTTAGAGCTTTGGGCCAGTGGACGAAAGGTTGCTTGATTGAATCCCCGAGTTGACAAGGTAAAAATCTGCCATTCTCCCCCTGAACAAGGCAATCAACCCACTGTTCCCCGGTTGGCTGTCATAAGAATGTGTTCTTAACTGACTTGCCTAGTTGAATAAAGTTACAAAAAAACAACAATGGAAGTGTGCTGCATTCATGACCAAGTGGGAATTTATCACATACGACTGGGACAAATCCCCATGAACAGCCCTCCAACTGGTAATTAGTAGTGAGAAACTTGTCTGTTTTTCCTGAGCAATGTTCCCTCTAATCTGCGGGAACGCAACTCTCCGGGACTGCCGCACAGAAGAAATATCATCCTGCACGAGATTGAACTACTTCACTCAACTGTCTAGAGTTTTCCCCTTTAGTGAACACACTACATTTCCCTTTACTCTGGGAATTGTGATGGAATCAATCAATATTATCCACTTTCAATGCAACATACCGAAACAGAACAAACTATGCAAGATTTTGTTCGCAGTACTAACTATGCCAGAGCAGGATTCTATTGCATTGACACTCAAGACTCAGACCGTACTCTACACAGACCAGTGCAGAAAAAACAATCAGAGCTGCAGTAGGACTATATGCAAATAGACCATTGCCATATATGGATCTGTGACATTCACGTTGAACTGGACTGTGTTTACAGCATGAGCGGCCATGAGTAGATACGCTTGTTTTGAGATCAAAGCGAGAGCTGCATGTAGCCAAGTGTGCACATTTGTTCTTGTCCTCTGTACATTTCTAGACATTTTTCACAAGTGAGTATGAAAATAGTTTTTTTTGTCTTAAAGGGGCATTGTTGTATTTTTAAAAGGCTTGAAGAAGCTAAATAGCCAATAGACAGAGGGTAGCATGATTTTGTCTGATTCTCTGGAGTAATGGTATGGGAATAATAATGCATTTTATTTTGTAAAGTGGTTTCTTGCATCAAACAACAGTGGTCCTTTATACAGTGCCTTGCAAAAGTATTCGGCCCCCTTGAACTTTGCGACCTTTTGCCACATTTCTGGCTTCAAACATAAAGATATAAAACTTTTGTGAAGAATCAACAACAAGTGGGACACAATCATGAAGTGGAACGCCATTTATTGGATATTTCAAACTTTTTTAACAAATCAAAAACTGAAAAATTGGGCGTGCAAAATTATTCAGCCCCTTTACTTTCAGTGCAGCAAACTCTCTCCAGAAGTTCAGTGAGGATCTCTGAATGATCCAATGTTGACCTAAATGACTAATTATGATAAATACAATCCACCTGTGTGTAATCAAGTCTCCGTATAAATGCACCTGCACTGTGATAGTCTCAGAGGTCCGTTAAAAGCGCAGAGAGCATCATGAAGAACAAGGAACACACCAGGCAGGTCCGAGATACTGTTGTGAAGAAGTTTAAAGCCGGATTTGGATACAAAAAGATTTCCCAAGCTTTAAACATCCCAAGGAGCACTGTGCAAGCGATAATATTGAAATGGAAGGAGTATCAGACCACTGCAAATCTACCAAGACCTGGCCGTCCCTCTAAACTTTCAGCTCATACAAGGAGAAGACTGATCAGAGATGCAGCCAAGAGGCCCATGATCACTCTGGATGAACTGCAGAGATCTACAGCTGAGGTGGGAGACTCTGTCCATAGGACAACAATCAGTCGTATATTGCACAAATCTGGCCTTTATGGAAGAGTGGCAAGAAGAAAGCCATTTCTTAAAGATATCCATAAAAAGTGTTGTTTAAAGTTTGCCACAAGCCACCTGGGAGACACAGCAAACATGTGGAAGAAGGTGCTCTGGTCAGATGAAACCAAAATTGAACTTTTTGGCAACAATGCAAAACGTTATGTTTGGCGTAAAAGCAACACAGCTCATAACCCTGAACACACCATCCCCACTGTCAAACTTGGTGGTGGCAGCATCATGGTTTGGGCCTGTTTTCTTCAGCAGGGACAGGGAAGATGGTTAAAATTGATGGGAAGATGGATGGACCCAAATACAGGACCATTCTGGAAGAAAACCTGATGGAGTCTGCAAAAGACCTGAGACTGGGACGGAGATTTGTCTTCCAACAAGACAATGATCCAAAACATAAAGCAAAATCGACAATGGAATGGTTCAAAAATAAACATATCCAGGTGTTAGAATGGCCAAGTCAAAGTCCAGACCTGAATCCAATCGAGAATCTGTGGAAAGAACTGAAAACTGCTGTTCACAAATGCTCTCCATCCAACCTCACTGAGCTCGAGCTGTCTTGCAAGGAGGAATGGGAAAAGATTTCAGTCTCTCGATGTGCAAAACTGATAGAGACATACCCCAAGCGACTTACAGCTGTAATCGGTGCAAAAGGTGGCGCTACAAAGTATTAACTTAAGGGGGCTGAATAATTTTGCACGCCCAATTTTTCAGTTTTTGATTTGTTAAAAAAGTTTGAAATATCCAATAAATGTCATTCCACTTCATAATTGTGTCCCACTTGTTGTTGATTCTTCACAAAAAAATACAGTTTTATATCTTTATGTTCGAAGCCTGAAATGTGGCAAAAGGTCGCAAAGTTCAAGGGGGCTGAATAGAGCATGGTGCTTGTAATGCCAGGGTAGTGTGTTCAATTCCCGAGACCACCAATACATAAAATGTATGTATTGGGTCCGATCCTTAAGAGGTTTTAAAATGTTATGGTATGCTTTTTCTCCATAGTTTTCGATGCTAAGCCACTCTGGTCAGCCTACGTTATGATCAAATAGCCACAGTACCTTACTTGACCACGGTCTAATACTGTAACTTAAAGCGAATACAGCCTACTAAGGAAATGACCTCGATAACATCAGTTAAGCAGTTAAATGCAACAACAAAACATTATTTATAAAAATAAATCAATTAATGTTTGTTTTTTCATCATAATTTCTTTACAAGAATGATAGCCGTACTTTTAGTTACGGTTTACGCAGATTTTTGGCCATCAGCCAATCAACGTTTCTCAGAGTTTTCCCAGCCCACGTCCTGACAGGCTTTTTTTGGCTCTTGGTAGGCCGTCATTGTAAATAAGAATTGGTTCTAAACTGACTTACCTAGCTCAATAAAAGTTCAATAAAAATAAAACAAAGCACGTGAATGCATCTAACTGGAATTTACAACTTCATAGGTGGTAAATTTCCACCTCCCAGTTGGTTACAAATGCAGCATTATGTAGAAAAGAATAGCAAATCCAAGGTCAGAATTCTTTTGTTTCTGGACAGGACCTGGGCATCACGGCAACTCACTCACTCACTCACTCACTCACTTACTTACCTAGGCTCGTAATGGACAGCTATTAATAGGTTAATTAATAGACAATAGATTAATAGAATGGATTTAGAACTCTTATTTTGTAAGGGACATGAAGTATTTTCTTGGTTTATATGCAAAAACAAGCCATTTTTCAGTAGATTTCTTTTATATACAAGAAAGAAAATAAGTGTTTTCTCGTTTCTGATTGCGCAGATTTAATGCAGAAACAAGTTATCCCAACGTACCCTTGGCAGCCACTGTCTTTTGATCTTTCTCTCTCCCACAGTTAGTCTCTAAAGCGACTAAGTAAAAACGTGGCAGTTTAATCCATTTGAAGTGGCAGGGGGGGCTGAATTTATTGTTTCCCAGGAGGCTCCATGGTTGATGAGAAGTAACATGCAATGGCAGAACATGTAGGGGTGCTAAAAGACCATGAAGGGATAACTAGGGACAAGCACTGCTCTATTTTTGACCTCTATTACAGTTTTTCCCAATTCTTTACACACTAAAACTGGCTCATGAGGCACAATGACCCAAGTCGTAACTCATTTAGGAGAACCATACACCAAATCTGCAATACTACTGGCACATGTTTTGCTTTACACTCAGATTGCAATTCTATACCAAATATTTGACCAAACACAACAGACAATTCTCTACCTTTGGCATAACCTTCACAGCCAAAATATCTTCTGTGCAAATGAAGAGCAACACTCTTCAACAAGCTAAGTTCAATTACCAATTGATCACTTTCACTCTTCACATGTGCAAATGTTAAATGCGTAAATGTTCACTTTGCAATCACACCCTTGGTATGGATAAAAAGGCCACAGGTGAGTACTTCTGTATTTCGAGAATAATGGATGCAAAATTGGCAGAGAGAGATCGAGCTGGAGGTGGAGGTGCGGGTGGAGGTGGAGGTAGGGGTAGAGATGGAGGTGGAGGTAGAGGTGGAGGAAGATCAAGAAATTTGGGCGACTGGGGTGGACAATGTTTGACCTTGAGAGAGGTTGGGCAGAGAGTGCAGCCCAATCTGAGCCGCTTCACCGTAGCTTCCATCATCTGGACGTTCCAAAATGATAATAGGTATGTACTGCAGACGTTGGACCTATCTACTACTTTTACTACTTGACAGTAGAACAACGTAAAGCACAGTAAAGACGGTAGATTCCAATACATAATGTCAGGGGAAACAAAGTCCCTGTTTCATGTATTACTGTATGTATGAAATTGAGAGCTATATTACTTTGTAACATGTTTATCGTTTATACTGTATTACTGTAGTGTTCACTGTACTGTATGCTATTTTGTTATTGTGGAACTGAAAGACGATCACCACTTGGAGGTAGAACGCGTCTATTTACAGACTAACAGGAGGCTGCCACTGTGCAAATGCCATAAAACTGCGGGAAATCCAACAACAGATTATTGAAAACCCTGCCATTTTCCAACCATAGCCTGCATCCTTATGAAACCCCATCTCCGAATGAAGCAAATCTACAGAGTCCCATTTGAAAGGAATTCCCAAAGAGTGAAGGATAAACGGTACAAATATGTGCTAGTAAGTAATGTACTAGTATTATACTCTTGAAACATTGCCAGTGAACTTTAATATACAGCAATTACAGTATTCAGTGTCATTTCAGAGAATCATGGATTTGGATGCAAGTCCCATGCCCCAGGAAATCAAATTCATAGATGAGGCTGGATTCAATTTTGGCGAAGACAAGGAGTAAAGGAAGGAACATCATTTGTCAACGTGCCATCATTGAGGTACCTGGCCAGTGCAGGGGAAATGTCACCATATGTACAGCTATGAGCCACAATATGGTCCTCCATCGCCATGCCACCCTTGTGATCATACAACACTGCCCATCTCCTTAATTTCCTGAACACCTTACACAACAATCTTTTTCTATCGGGATGCTCCGGTCTACAACTGGTTCCATGACCATCCTAGGATTACAATTCTCTAACACCCACCATATTCCCCATTTCTCAACCCCATTGACGAGTTGTTTTCAGCATGGCAGCGGTAGGCGTATGATCGCAAAGCCCATGAACATATGGCCCTTCTCCAGGCAATGGAGGAGGCCTGTGGTGGCATTCCAGCAGAGTCCTGTCAGGGGTGGATGTGTAATGCCAGAAGATATTTCCCCCGCTGTCTGGCCAAGGAGAATATCACCTGTGATGTTGATGAAAATCTGTGGACGGACCAAAACAACAGACATGACTGATTTTGTATTTGTTTCTTGACTTGTGATTTAGATTTGACAGTTTCTTTATCTATTCCATACGATTGATCTAAGATACAGTACAGTAGTACAAATAGTAGTACAAATAAAATCAAATCAAATAAAAGTAGTACAAATAGACTATTTTTCTTCCTTTACATATGCAAAATATATTTACTGTATGTTTACATTTTTACTGTATGTGTGCTTAGTTTCCTGTTTGACATGTTGAAATATAAAACATACATTTTTGCATTTCTATTCCTTTCTTGTATCACAGCAAAATCGTAGTCTTTACAGTGAAATAGGTTCTGATAGTAGTGTTTTTAATATGTCACATTAGTGTGATCTGGGTTTCACTAAATTAGATTAATTTGATGTGTGTGTCTCATTTGTATGCAGAGTTTAATTTTGAGCAGGGAGTACATGATTTTGATTAATGTGTTTTATTTTGCAAGATATCTGTAGGGTTTGGGGCTAACTGTTTCGTGTTGAGAGTTTTGAGTACCTGAGATGTAGTTTCAGCAAATGTGTGTTAACAATTGGTAAAAAGTGCCTGAAGGTTCCACAAAGATGATGTGTGTTGGCAAGAGCAGTTACAATGACATCAGTTTGCGCAACACTGGACTGACAGTGAGAAAAACATTATTTGGAGTAGTAGCCTCTGTTTATTAACTTACATCAGAGTTTCAGATGCCACCTTCTGCCGTTTGTGCCCATGAGCAAGGCACTTTACCCCCGCCCCTGGAGCATATTAGGGGTTTAGCCTGAGCCAGGGGAGGCCTACGCGAATCTTGATTCAACAAAATCTATTATTTGACAGGGAATACTATTTGTATATCAGTGATTCCACACCTCACTCAAGATGATCCTCTGGGGCATCCCGAGTAGCGAAGTGGTCTAAGGCACTGCATCGCAGTGCTAGCGGTGCCGCTAGAGAAGCTGGTTAGAGTCCAGGCTCTGTTGCAGCCGGCTGCGACCGGGAAGACCCATTGGATGGCGTACAATAGGCCCAGCGTCGTCCGGGTTAGGGGAAGGTTTGGCCGGCAGGGATGTTCCTGTCCCGTTGCGCACTAGCGACTCATGTGGCGGGTCAGGCACAATGCACGCTGACATGGTCGCCAGGTGTTCCGCGCTTCGTCCGACACATTGGTGCAGCTGGCTTCCAGGTTAAGCGGCCGTTGTGTCAAGAAGCAGTGCGGCTTGGCTGGGTCGTGTTTCGGGGGACGCACGGCTCTCGACCTTTGCAGCGATGGAACGGGACTGTAACTACCAATTGGATACCACATAATTGGGGAGAAAAAGGGGTAATAAAAAAATGATGATCCTCTACAACTGACTTGGAAGTAGTAGAAAAAAAAATATTTGTCAATTAGGGGAAGTTAATTTGGAGAATCAATGAAATCAACCATGGAAGTATATAGAAACATAATAGGAAATCCAAGATCAGAATTTTTGTTTCTGGACACGGCCTGGGTATCACAGCAGCTCAGTCACTTATATTGGCACTGTGGCACGGTATGGACAGATAGTAATAGATTAATTAATAGACAATAGATTAATAGAATGGATTTAGAACTCCTATTTTGTAAGGGACAGGAAATGTTGCCTGTGTATTTGGCCAATGACAGGCATTCCACATTTAACACCAACCCACATGTGAAAATCTAAATAACAAGTATTTTGGGGGTTTGTATGCAAAAACAAACATGTTTCTGTTTTTCGATGTCTATCCAAGAAAAACAAAGTCCCCCCCTGCTGTTTTCTCACTCCTGATTGCCTCGATTTAATGCAGAAAACAAATGATCCCAACTTACCCCTGGCAGCCACTATCTTTTGATCTTTCTCTCTTCCACTCTGTCTCTAAAGGTTCTACACTCTTAGAGGTGCTTTTTAAAACCATAAAGGGTTCTTCTGTTGGCCCCATAGGAGAACCCTTTGAAGAACCCTTTTTGGTTAAAGGTAGAACCATTTTGGCTTCCATGTAGAACCCTTTCTCCAGAGTAGATAACAAGCGGTATGTGCTGCTCTATTTTTACCTCTATTGAGTGCCTGAAGGTCCCACAAAGATAGTCCAGTCTTGCCTGAACTGACAGTGAGAAAAACATTACTTGGAGTAGTAGCCTCGGTGTATTAACTTAAATGATAGATAAAGAAACGAGACATAACACAAATTAAAAAATAAATCCCTCATAATGAGATGCCTCAGGTTCTATTGTGGTATTATCAAATACAATAATCCCAAATTGTTCCTAGAGAAGGTGCTCTTATCCTCGTTAAGATAAAGAGTAGAAAGCCAAGGAGCAACTATGTGTCCACTCTAGTTTGTGAAGCTGGTCTGGTTATGCCTGCCTGGGTTATCAGTAAGAGGACTGAAAAATGTATTAACACCATCAAATGAATACTGTATGTAATCAAAGCATCACTAAGGGCAGCACAGAAACCCAGAGACAAAAAGGTCCAGAGATGGAGAGAAGACGATTTTATTACATGTATGTCTATCAGAAATGCATTACCCAATAGCCTATCACAGATGTCACGTTGGGAGTCATCAGACGTTGCTGATGTCATATTAAATATGCCACTAGGTGTCAGTCTTTCATTGTTTAAACCAAGGTGTTACCATTGTGGATATAACAAAATATATATGTGACAATCTCAACAGTTATTAGATAAAATGATCTATCATTTGCTATGATTGTATTTTCATTTTACTTCAGGTGCATCAGCATTGTGAGCACTATTATGAGATGTTTACTAGCAGATTTACACTGTGTGCAACAATATTGACAGTGCACTATACGGTGATTGGAAATTACAGATCTGCTAAATCTGTAACTATCATAGATGTGCATTTTTGATTTTTTTTTCTCTCAATACAATTTGGTGTCCGTCTGTAATGTCGCTAGACGTTGGTACTGAAAAATCTATAAACTTAAGTCTTATTTTGTTAACAGTGATTTGTTTTTCTCTAGGTCTATGCAGCACAAGTTTATGCCTCTTCAGGTTTATATGTTAGCTTTAATTTGCAAGTAATGGCAAAACTGTATATAGTGAACATGCAATCAGTAACACTGCTCAGTTCAGTATGTGCATGCGTTGTTTTGGTGCTCCGTTTAGTTGCGAGTTGTCGACATATTTATCACAATTGTAATGTTTTGTGTTCATCCCATTAAATTATAGCATTATATTTTTAATTGTATGGTGGTTGGAAAAACATGCCCTGCCAGAAGCGTAGTATTTGCAAGACAGTATACTTGTGATTAAGGCATGTTCTGATTCACCAGCCTGTCCTTACGCATAGATCTCTCTTCCACTCGCAATATCTCTGCAGATAATCTTCCGAAAGATCGCCGATGTGAAGAAGGAGGAGGAAGAGCGCCGGCAGCAGAAGAATGAAGTAATGCTCTCCATTCCTGTTGACCACCCGGTTCGCAAGCTCTTCCAGAAGTTCAAGCAGCAGAAAGAGATTCGCATGCCAATCCAAGCTCAGCCTGACCTGGAGCGCAACCGGCTTCAGGTTGAGCACCACCACCCCCTTATCAGTCTCCCACACCAACAGTGTCAGACTCACCCCTTGCAGAACCAAAATGGCTCCCCGATGCAGAATGGGGCACCTGGCACAGGTGGAGGGCCTACCAGCGGTGGCTCCAGTGTAGTTACTGTCTCCCAGATCACCCCGTTGCAGAGTTCACTGGCCTATGTCCACACTGGGGAGCCCATTCACACTGGTTGTCACGAGGTCAAGGAGCTGAAGCCCAGTGTGGTGGACCAGAACTGCCTGAGGGTCACCAGTCTGGTACGGCCCAGGGGTGGAGGTGGTGGTCAAGGCTGGATGAGGTTTAAGAATGCTACAGTGGCGGTGCCACTGGCCCTCGATGAACCTGACGGGCCACAGCAAAAAGAAGAGGAGGAATGGGGTGATGTGTCCCAATCCTCAGAACAGTTGACTGATGACAGAAAGAGCCAGGAGGCAGAAGGTGGGGAGAGCAGCAGCGGGGGTGGCGTCAGCAGCACAGGAGAGGGGGGCGACGAGAAGAGCGCACTCCACAAGACAGACTCCTGCGACAGTGGCATTACCAAGAGTGATCTTCGGATCGACAGGGCAGGGGACGCACCAAGCCCCTATGAGCGGAGTCCAATGGGGAGAAGTCCTTTTGAACACAGCCTCGGGGTTGGGAGTGTGGGTGTGCTTGGCCACCCCTTCCAACCCATGTCTGAACAGGTGCTGCTCCAGTCCACTCTCCAGGAGGCCAAGCTGGAGCTGAAGGGAGATATCCAGATGCTGAGTGGCCGTTTATCAACACTTGAAGCCCAAGTTAGTGAGATCCTCAGATTGCTGTCAGAGAAGAGGAGGCTTTCACTGCCGCAGACCTCTACCCCCAAGGCTAAGATCAAATGCCAGGACATCTTCACCGTGTCAAGACCTGTCACACCGGACATTGAGAGAGATAATGGACCTTTTTGAATGACAAAAAAACATTAATGTATTTATTTGCGCCAATTTCCGTGCCCAAACTTTTTCTTTAATGGACAAGATGAGGAAACTGGACACAGAATTTAGGTGGGAAATTGTTTTAGTGTAAATAACCATTTGCATGTCCAGCTGGATTCTGGCCTGCCAAAGACATTTTAAAGAAACCTTTGGATTGCAATTGCTTGTACATTTATGCAGTTGACTGCATGCATAAATTAGTTTAAGATACAGATTTTTCACTGTACAGTATCTTCAGTACAGTAGCACAGGGATTTAACAGTTTTTGACTTTGTTGATGTACTTTCACATTGAGTCTGCTCTTCCCAGGTCCAGTCTATAGACCTTCTATACTGAGCACAAACAGCTAAGCAGTAAAGCGATTTGTAAGAGCTTGGGTCACATAAATATGTTACCGAAAAAAAACTTCCCTCATTTAGGTTAATCATGGTTCATCTTTAGTTAGCATTTGATTTGGAAATTAAAGATTTCCATTTTGTTGACTTATTTTTGTGTTGGCAGCCCTGGATATAAGGGTTGTTGTGATCACCCCATACAGAAGCAATCTGTCAATATAATAATGAACAATCTGACAATAAGAATCAGACAGAAGGGCCCCTAGTAGTTCAGAAGGTTGTAAATCACTGATTCATATCGTGATCCACTAGTAAGGTCAGAAGATTGAAAATTACTGATTCATATTGTGATTGCAAAGTGCAATGCTTAGAGTAGTCAATAATTATCTTGTAGACTCCCTGGTTGTTACTACACAACTTTTAAGATCTAAAGCTGTTTTATTGATCCTGACTGTACCAATTGACAGACGGTTGGTTACCAGTGTGTGCCCAAAACAAAGAAATGCTTGATACACAGGTATAGTCTAACACTACAAACCTGTATTGATAAGATCTAAAGCTGTTGTAATTGATCAAATATTCAGTACATCAATGCAGACTGACATGAAAACAGGCCCTGTTTAGGCAAATAGCCTCTGTGACTGTCTAATTGACAGAATCAGAACCACCTTTATTCGCAAAACAATACATTTGCGAATAAATTAAAACTCGATCCAAAGATTAAGGCAGAGATGATTTAATGATATAATAGAAAAATATTTAATCAAACAGCTGCAGGGGAGATGTATCTCTGATTTCACAGGGAAGAACTCAAAGAGTAAATGGTTCCATGTCCATTATATAGTGGGAGGTGATAATACAATCATATTGTTAAGCAACAGTTATTTTATACAAGCAACATTCTTTTAGGATGTAGACGTAACAGGAGTCTATGAAAGGCATAACATCAAAGTCTGACACAGAACATATCCATTGAGAAGTTACAACAGCTCACCCTAAATTCTGCCACCACAATTTGCAACAGGAATTTGAAATGGTGCTGCCACAATAAACAGAATATATAGGCAGACAAACAGGATATACAGGCAGACAAACAGGATATACAGGCAGACAGTAAACAGAATATACAGGCAGACAATAAACAGAATATACAGGCAGACAATAAACAGAATATACAGGCAGACAATAAACAGAATATGCAGGCAGACAATAAACAGAATATACAGGCAGACAATAAACAGAATATGCAGGCAGACAAACAGAATATACTGTATGTACGTAAACTATGAACAATGAAGCTAAAAACTACAGACTACACTATAAAAACTACAAGCACATTATAACTATGCATGTAGAGACGAATAAAACACCCGACCTAAGGTATGTCTTCATGAGATAATCATTAGCACAAATGTATTCTAAATTTGATATTATTGCGTGATTAAATCTGTGCCTTAGTTTCTCAATTACCACCTCCAGTACAACATGATTTAGTTATGCTTATAGACCAAATGGTAGTGTTTAGAACTTACTAAGCTGTTTAATGCAGAGGCTTTTAATACAATGTGATTTCAACCATACACTCAACTTAGTTTTTAGTTATACTAAAAATGTTTCATACAAAAATGTTAATTCCAATTTTACAAAGATACAATTTTCATGTTTGTGGATTATGCTTGCATAGAGAGGACTTTCATGCATGTGCTTGAGATTTATTTTCCCAGATGGAAATTAATGGAAGCATCCTCATTGTTTACCATATCATATTGTTAGCTACCACTTTGTGTAGAGAGTGACCATGTCCACAACTGATTGAATGCATTTTGGAAAGTTGACATATCTACAGAAATTGCCTTGATAATACACCTTATATAACAAACACGAATACAGAGCGACACTATATAAAGACTATGTAAGCATGACTAGGCCAGATTCAAGATGCTGATTCAGTCCGCACACACATTTATTGTTTGTGTTGGCAAAAATGTACAACTTTCATTAAAATCAGAATGACTTTGTTTTATCTTGTGTAATTACATGAATTAAAATATTGTTAGCTGTTGCACAGGAACAATGTGATTTCTGCAGAATAAGTTTGATAGAATTCCCGACTATGGATCATTCAGTGTGAATATAACGCTGTGCGCTGAGAGTCGGGAAGCAAGTTCAGGGAGTGAGTGTTTTAATAAAATAAACAGAACATAACACAAAACAAGAAACACTACAGCACACAGACATGAAACTGAAACAGAAACAATCACGTCTGGGGAAGGAACCAAAGGGAGTGACATATATAGGGAAGGTAATCAGGGAAGTGATAGAGTCCAGGTGAGCGTAACGATGGTGACAGGTGTGCGCCATAACGAGCAGCCTGGTGACCTAGAGGCCGGAGAGGGAGCACAAGTGACAGTGAAACTGGAACAAAAATATACCATTTGGGTTTTGGATATTTCTGAAATTCAAAAGGTACTTTGGAGGAAAACATTTTGGCATATTTGACATTTGTTTGCTGAAGGATTATTGAGAAATTATCTTTGCTGGGACATTCGGTCTTATCACGGCCTCATTTAAGTCACATTTAATCTGTATTGGTGTCATCTGAACCTTCACCGTGTGCTCTGAAATATGAGCAAGCACAATAATATTTCAAACAAAATGTTTGATTTTAACCAGTTTTAGCTAATTAGACTTCTCTAGGATGTTGTTTCAACCAAACCATTTAGAAATGTGTTAGCTGGTCATTTAGCAATGTCCAGAATCAGACTTTTGGAGAATGTAGCAATGCTAGTGGAAACAGTTTGTATCAGTTCCCAATGGGCACAGACATCTTATCAACATCTGGTTGAGGTTTCAACTAATGTGAATTCAATGTAAAATCAACGAAAGGGTCACCATGTCATTGGATTTAGGTTTAAAGTTGGGTGAAAAAAATAAGAAATGGCCTTATGTTGATGATTCTTTGCAAATCAGTTTTCCATGTTGAGTCAATGTCATCATAGATGTTTTTGGTAGAAATAATATGGAAACAATCTTGATTCAACCAGTTTTGTCCAATGGGTTAATGGGAATGGGGGATACCTAGTCAGTTGTTCAACTGAATGTATTCAACTGAAATGTGTCTTCCGCAGGTTAACAGTGCATTCAAAATCAGCTAACTCTGATACAATCCGTTTCCACTAGCATTCTCATGGATTTCAGTTTGTATTGAATGCCATGTTCCTGTAATAAAACTTGAACTTTATTGTAACCTTTCCGAAAAATATTAGCCAAATTATTATGGAGGTGTAACGCTCAATGAGTGAGTGTGTGTGGAGTCAGGCGCAGAGAGCAAAGGATGCAGGAAAAAACACGCTTTAATGTCCGTAATCAAAAGATCAAAATAGTATTTACCCAACACAGGCGAAACTATAAAACAAATAGGACCCTTATGGTAAAATACTAGGACAGCGTAAAACCCAACACAAAATACTAACACCTCTCACAATACAGTAGAACAAGTCCGCACAAACAGAAGCAGGCTAAACCAACTTAAATAACCCCACCCTAACAACCAAACAAGGAACAGGTGAAACCAATTAGACAAAAACAAACGAACACAGAACAAAGGATCGGTGGCAGCTAGTGGACCGGCGACGACGACCGCCGAGCGCCACCTGAACCAGAAGGGGAGTCAACATCGGTACTATTCGTGACAGGAGGGTGCTAAATAACCAGCTAACACTTAAAACGTTTTGGCTGAAACAACAATAACTTTGTGAAGTCGAAAATAAACAACAAGATTTTTAGGTAAATAGGCTAAATAGGTTTGGCATGTTTCAAGTTGTCACGTTCTGACCTTAGTTCCTTCTTCGTCTTTGTTTTAGTATGGTCAGAGCTTGAGTTGGGTGGGTTGTCTATGTTCTTTTTTTTATAATTTGGGATTTCTGTGTTCGGCCTAGTATGGTTCTCAATCAGAGGCAGCTGTCAATCGTTGTCCCTGATTGAGAATCATACTTAGGTAGCCTGGTTTCACTTTTGAGTCGTGGGTGTTTGTCTTCCGTGTTTGTTACCACATGGGACTGTTTTGTTTATTCACGTTTATTGTTTTGTTCCAGTGTTCTGTTGTGTTTGATTAAACATTATGGACACTTACCACGCTGCGCATTGGTCCTCCGATCCTTCTCGCTACTCCTCATCAGAAGAGGAGGATGAGATCCGTTACATAAACACCCACCACCAAAGGACCAAGCAGCGTGTTAACGGGCAGCAGCAGCAGCGAGATCAGTATTCCTGGAAATGGGAGGAGATTCTGGGCGGCAAGGGACCATGGGCACAGCCCCAAGGTTGCCGCCCCAAGGCAACAAAAGTCGAGAGGCGGCGTTATGTGGAGGCAGCGCAGCTGGAAGCCCGAGAGGCAGCCCCAAACATTTCTTGGGGGAGGCACACGGGGAGTGTGGCGAAGTCAGGTAGGAGACCTGCGCCAACTTCCCGTGCTTACCGGAGAGCGAGAGGGACCGGGCAGGCACCGTGTTATGCGGTGGAGCGCACGGTGACCCCAGTACACGTGCTTAGCCCGGTGCGGTACATTGCAGCGCCTCGTATCGGCCGGGCTAGAGTGGGCGTTGAGCCAGGTGCCATGAAGCTGGCTCAGCGCATCTGGTCTCTAGTGCGTCTCCTCGGGCCAGTGTACATGGCACCAGCCTTACGCATGGTGTCTCTGGTTCGCCAGCACAGCCCAGTGCGGGCTATTCCACCTCGCCGCATTGGCCTGGCTATGGGGAGCATTCAACCAGGTAAGGTTGGGCAGGCTCGGTGCTCAAGAGCTCCAGTGCGCCTTCATGGTCCGGTCTATCTGGTGCCACCTCCACGCACCAGCACTCCGGTGACAGCCCCCCGCACCAGGCTGTCTTTCTGTCTCCTCCCTACAGGTGCTCCTGCCTATCCAGCGCTGCCAGAGCCTTCCTCCTGCCCAGTGCTGCCGGAGTCTCCCGCCTGTCTGGCTCTGCCGGAGTCTCCCGCCTGTCCAGCGCTGCCGGAGTCTCCCGTCCATTCGGGACCCATTGCTAGGGTGACAATGCCACCAGCCATTCTGCTTGTTCTGTGAGTGATTTCCTGCAAGACAGGAATGTCAGTGTTCTGCCATGGCCAGCGAAGAGCCCGGATCTCAATCCCATTGAGCACGTCTGGGACCTTTTGGATCGGAGGGTGAGGGCTAGGGCCATTCCCCCCAGAAATGTCCAGGAACTTGCAGGTGCCTTTGTGGAAGAGTGGGGTAACATCCCACAGCAAGAACTGGCAAATCTGGTGCAGTCCATGAGGAGGATCTGGATTCGTGTCCCACTCCTTGAAAGCAGCAGCTATAGCCTTTAGCTTGGTTCAGATGTTGCCTGTATTCCATGGCCTTTGGTTGGGCTATGAACGTGGGGATGATGTCGTCGATGCACTTGTTGATGAAGCCGGTGACTGAGGTGGTATACTCCTCAACGCCATTGGATAAATCTCGGAACATATTCCAGTCTGTGCTAGCAAAACAGTCCTGTAGCATTGCATCCGTGTCATCTGACCACTTCCATATTGGGCGAGTCACTGGTACTTCTTGCTTTCGATTTGCTTGTAAGCAGGAATCAGGAGGAGAGAATTATGGTCAGTTTTGCCAAATGGAGGGCGAGTGAGAGCTTTGTATGCATCTCTATGTGTGGAGTAAAGGTGGTCTACAGTTTTTTTCCCTCTGGTTGCACATGTGACATGCTGGTAGAAAGTAGGTAAGTAGTAAGTTTGCCTGCATTAAAGTCCCCGGCCACTTGGAGTGCCGCTTCTGAATGGACATTTTCTTGTTTGCTTATGGCCTTGTACAGCTCGTTGAGTGCGGTCTTAGTGCCAGCATCGGTTTATGGTGGTAAATAGACAGCTATGAATAATATAGATTAGAACTATCTTGGTAGATAGTGTGGTCTACAGCTTATCATGAGGTATTCTACCTCAGGTGAGAAATACCTTGAGACCTCTTTAATATTAGACATCACGCACCAGCAGTTATTAACAAATAGACACACACCACCGCCCCTCATCTTACCATACGTAGCTGCTCGGTCCTGCCGATGCACTGAGAAGCCAGCCAGCTCTATATTATCCATATCGTCTTTCAGCCATGTCTCTGTGAAACATAAGATATTCATTTTTAATGTGATGTTGGTAGGATAGTCTTAATCGTAGATTGTCCAGGTTGTTTTCCAATGATTGCACGTTGGCCAATAATACGGAAGTAAGTGGTGGTTTACCTTCTCGTCGGTGAATTCTTACAAGGCACCCCGCCCTCCTCCCCTTGTCCTCCATCTTTTCTTCACGCTGATGACAGGGATTTGGCCCTTGTCTTGACAAAGTAGTGCATGCTTCACGTCTGACTCATTAAAGAAAAAAGCTTTATCCAGTTTGAGGTGAGTAATCGCTGTTCTGATGTCCATAAGCTCTTTTCGGTCATAAGAGATGGTAGCAGCAACATTATGTACAAAATGGGTGACAAACAATGCGAAAAAACAAACAAAATAGCAGTTGGTTAGGAGCCCGTAAAACGGCAGCCATCCCCTCCAGCTCTGTTATAATAATGAAAGCTCTTACAATATTCGATGATGACATTTCTCTAAAACAGGCTATAGGCTACACGTTTACCACCAAGTCAGAACAGTAGGCAAAGTTGTGATGGGAAAAGGGACCAAATTATTAAGGTCAGGCACATGGGCAACTAACAGCTTACTACACAATATACACTTAATTTATGCAGCAGCATACAATACATTTTTGGACTCACCTTGTCTTACTGTGATCACTTGAACAGGACGGTGTTGTGGCGGTCCTTCATGGGCAAATTTTGTCATCACACTTTGTCATCAAAGTCTGGCAATCTCTGGATTTATGGTGCTTTCAAGACAACAGGGAACTCAGAAAAAAACAAGGATGACTCATGACGTCACTGATCTTCAGATTGGAACTCTGGAAAGAGGCCCAGGTTCCCGACTTGGAATTCCGAATTGGATGACCTTTCAAAACGTATTTTCCCAGTCTGAGGTTGTTTTTTTGGTGGGTTTCCAGTTGTCTTGAACTCACTAAAGTCTGAGATTTCCCAGTTCTGAGGTTCTAGTTGTTTTGAATGTAGGCAGATTAAAAGGGGATGTCCACTTACTGTTTTGCTGCTCCCAAACGTGATCTTTTAATAAAGCTTTGGTGATTAAGACTTATTTCAATGCAGTCCCATGAGCAAAACCCTTCATTGATAGGCTTGGCTACTTGACGAAAGCATTGGGCACGACTAAAAAACAACTTACTTTTAGGAGAGGGCAAAATGGAGAAAAAACACATTCATTTTTTATGTTCCTAAATATCAAATCAAATCAAATGTATTTGTCACATACACATGGTTAGCAGATGTGAATGCGAGTGTAGCGAAATGCTTGTGCTTCTAGTTCCAACAATGCAGTAATAACCAATGAGTAATCTAACCTAACAATTCCAAAACTACTACCTGATACACACAGTGTAACGGGATAAAGAATATGTACATAAAGATATATGAATGAGTTGTGGTACAGAACGGCATAGGCAAGTTGCAGTAGATGGTATCGAGTACAGTATATACATATGAGATGAGTAATGTAGGGTATGTAAACAAAGTGGCATAGTTTAAAGTGGCTAGTGATACATGTATTACATAAAGATGCAGTAGATGATAGATGAGGTCCAAGTACAGAGTGTCTGTTCCAGAGTCCAACAACACCTCTATTTCCTACGTAGACTCGGAGTTGGCCAGAAAATAATGCTCCTCTTCTATCATACGGTCAAATTAAATCAAATTGTATTTGTAGAATACACCGAATACTACAGATGTAGACTTTACCGTGAACTGCTTACTTACGAGCGCTTTCCCAATAATGCGGAGTTAAAAAGTAAGAAACATTTGCAAACATGTAAAAAGGAAATAGTAACACAATAAAATAACAATAACGAGGCTATATACAAGGAGTACTGGTACCGAGTCAACTACCTCACACTTCTGCACATTGACTGGACTCACACACACACAAAAACTCAGAGAGACACTTTCACACTCATCACGCTGCTGCTACTCTGTTTATTATCTGTTTATTTGGGAAAAACCATTCACTAAACCCGAAACCTCAACGAAATCTTGTAATGAATAATGTGGAAATTGAGCAAGTTGAGGAGACTAAACTGCTTGGTGTAACCCTGGATTGTAAAACTGTCATGATCAAAACATATTGATGCAACGGTAACGAAGATGGGGAGAGGTCTGTCCAGTAATAAAGTGCTCCTCAACAAAACATGTCCTACAGGCCCGAGTTTAGTCGCACCATTACTACTGCCCAGTCATATGGTCAAGTGACACAAAGAGAAACATAGAAAAATTACAGTTGGCCTCAGAGCAGAGCAGCAAGGCTGGCCTTTAATAAGGTCGATGTCCGCGCCCTGCGGAATTCTAATTAACATAATACAAAAATCCCCATGTTGCACTTCTGCATCTACAGTGAAAGGTGACATCGCTGGAGCGGTGTTCTCGCAAAATCGTCTGTTTCGTCTGAACGGTTTGGCCTACAAAACTATCATCACCTCTATGAGAAGATGAGACTCTCACGAGCACAATGCCATGTTCGGTCCATTTTGCTCTACGACTCCCACAAGTGTCTTGGGACTCGTCTAAAGTTGGTACAGCTAATCTGGCAAATCCTGTCTGTTGCGTCAGAACGTACATGTCGATTGTTTTGCTCTAGGGTCACCACAGGCCTCAAAAGACTCGTCTGAAGGTCCCCCGGGAACCAGTTGAAAAACATTATGGAAGTATATACAGTATGGGGTTAAATACATGTCCAAAACAATAACAAATGTTTCCTGATCTTTCTTATATCTCTCAGATATAGGACAGACACTTCAGAATTAACTTCCTTTTGATTTTTGGGTGGGACTATTTGTTGTATTGGCTAATAGCAGTAAGGCCAAAAACAAATTTTGTATATATTCTTTTGATACTTCAAGGGGTCTTAAAATTCTAAATCAAATAGCTAACATCAATGACATGCATGTCAATCTCTCTTGGCTCAAATTAGAAGAGAGATTGACTGCATCACTACTTGTCTTTGTGAGATATATTGACATGTTGAAAGCACTGAGCTGTCTCTTTATTGGCACACAGCTAAGACATCCATGCATACCCCACAGGACATGCCTCAAGAGATCTCTTCACAGTCCCCAAGTTCAGACAGACTCTGGGGAATGCACAGTGCTACACAGAGCTATGACTACATGGAACTCTATTCCACATCAAGTAACTCAAGCAAACAGTAAAATCTGAAGAAAACCCCCCCCAGAAAAAACTACACCTTATGGAACAAAGCGGACTGTGAAGAGACACACACACACACATGCACACACACAATCACGCATATGCACACATGCTAGCACAAGCACTCTACACATGTATGGTGGTATTATACATGTTGTATTGTAGATACAGTATGTAGTGATGTAATAATGTTATATGATGTACTGTTTTATGTTTTGTTTTATGTGTGATGTAAGTGCCTTAATGTGTTTGGACCCCAGGAAGAGTAGCAGCAGCTAATGGGGATCCCTAATAAATAAAAAATACAAATAGGAGGGATCTGAAATCCTTTTCTGCGCTTGTTTGATAGTGGTCTGTTTAAAAATAGTCTACACGGAGGGACGACTACAGGAAATGGAGGGCCAAGCACTCCCCCATTCACATGGACAGGGCTGTAGTGGGGCGGGTCGAGAGCGTCAAGTTCCTTGGTGTCCACATCACTAAGGACCTATCATAGTCCAAACACACCATCACAGTCGTGAAGAAGGCATGACAACGCCTCTTCCCCCTCAGGAGGCTGAAAAGATTTGGCATGGGGCCCCAGCTCCTCAATTATACTGCTGCACCATTGAGATCATCTTGACTGGCTGCATCGCAGTTTGTTATGGTAACTGCTTGGCATCCGATGTTAAGGCGCTACAGAGGGTAGTGTGTACGGCCCAGTGCATCACTGGGGCCGAGCTTCCTGCCATCCAGGACCTCTATACCAGGGGGTGTCAGAGGAAGGCCCTAAAAAAAGACTCAAGACACCCAAGTCATAGACTGTTCTCTCTGCTGCTGGATGGCAAGCAGTACCGGAGAGCCAAGTCTGGGACCAAAAGGCTCCTGAACAGCTTCTAACCCCAAGCCATAAGACTGCTGAACAGTTAATTAAATGGCTACCCAAACTATTTTCATTGACCCACTTTTTTTGTTGCACTTGCACTGGCTCTATGTACACTCACTGGACTCTACCCACACACTCATACATACTACACTGACACTCCACCATTCACACACAAACACACCCTTCACATACGATGCGGCTACTCTGTTTATCTATCCTGATTGCCAAATCACATTTATCTCTACTTACATGCGCATGTTGCCTAGACACTTTTACACCTACCTACATGTACATAACATGTACAGTACCAGTCAAATGTTTGGACACACCTACTCATTCAAGGTTTTTCTTTATTTTTTTTACTATTTTCTACATTGTAGAATAATAGTGAAGACATCAAAACTACAAAATAACACACGGAATCATATAGTAACCAAAAAAGTCTTAAACAAATAAAAATATAGTTTATATATGATATTCTTCAAAGTAGCCACCCTTTGCCTTGACGACAGCTTTGCACACTCTTGGCATTTCCTCAACCAGCTTTATGAGGTAATCACCTGGAATACATTTCAATTGACAGGTGTGCCTTGTCAAAAGTTAATTTGTGGAATTTCTTTCCCTCTTAATGCGTTTGAGCCAATGAGTTGTGTTGTGACAAGGTAGGGGTGGTATACAGAAGATAGCCCTATTTGGTAAAAGACCAAGTCAATATTATGGCAAGAACAGCTCAAATAAGCAAAGAGAAATGACAGTACATCATCACTTTAATACATGTAGGTCAGTCAATCTGGAAAATGTCAAGAACTTTGAATGTTTCTTCAAGTGCAGTCCCAAAAACCATCAAGCGCAGTAAAGGAAACCCCAGAGTTACATCTGCTGCAGAGGATAAGTTCATTACAGTTACCATCCTCAGAAATTGCAGTCCAAATAAATGCTTCAAAGAGTTCAATTAATAGACACATCTCAACTTCAACTGTTCATAGGAGACTGCGTGAATCAGGCCTCCATGGTCGAATTGCTGCAAAGAAATCACTTCTAAAGGACACCAATAAGAAGAAGAGACTTGCTTGGGCCAAGAAACACGAGCAATGGACATTAGACCGGTGGAAATCTGTCCTTTGGTCTGATGAGTCTAAATGTTGATTTTTGGTTCCAACCGCCGTGTCTTTGTGAGACACAGAGTAGGTGAATGGATGATCTCTGCATGTATGGTTCCCACCGTGAAGCATGGAGGAGGAGGTGTGATGGTGCGGGTGTGCGTTGCTGGTGACACTGTCAGTGATTTATTTAGAATTCAAGGCACACTTAACCAGGATGGCTACCACAGCATTCTGCAGGAGTACGCCATCCCATCTGGTTTGCGCTTAGTGTGACTATCATTTATTTTTCAACAAGACAAGGATCCAATACACCTCCAGGCTGTGTAAGGGCTATTTGACCAAGAGGGAGAGTGATGGAGTGCTGCATCAGATGACCTGGCCTCCACAATCACCCGACATCAACACAATTGAGATTGTTTGGGATGAGTTGGACCGCAGAGTGAAGGAAAAGCAGCCAACAAGTGCTCAGCATATGTGGGACTCTTTCAAAACTGTTGGAAAAGCATTCCAGGTGAAACTGTCTGAGAGAATGCCAAAAGTATGCAAAGCTGTCATCAAGCCAAAGGGTGGCTACTTTGAAAAATCTAAAATATGATATATATTTAGATTTGTTTAACACTTATTTTTTTCATAGTGGGGTATTAGTTTGCAGCCCAAACAATTCGGACTCTACAGACATTTTCGTGAGAAGACCAATTTTCGGGATGTCTCATGGTCTGACAAACACCGCTGTAGCAGAAGGCTGACACAGGCGGATGCAGTGGATTGAGACTCAGCCCACGCAATATATATATATATTTTTTATTATGTTACTTAGATTGATGCACATGTGTGTCAATAGACTCTTAAGGACTTAAATAAAATAAAAATGCGTCTCTCACATTTATCTTGCATTTGTATCCTTTATGTGTCAATGTTGCTGTTCATATGTTTACTATGTGTTTACTATATGTTTATTATCTTATCTGACTTGTGTTGGTCAATTTCTTCAACAAAGGATCAGGTCTTTATAATTATCAAACATACAGTAGTAATGGAAATGAAACACATACTCTTTGTTTAAAGGCATGTAAAATAAATAAAAACATTTTAAGACCAATAATGAAAAATGCAATGTTGAAACTGGTATGTTCAGAATATTGGCCTGTAAATGAAAAAAAAAAAGTTATTTGTAAAGTAGCATTCAAAGTACTCAGTAGAGTCTGTACAACAGATGCAGCGGCATGATTTGAATGGGTGATCATGTTGCCAAGGAAACGGGTTGCCTCCATTCGAATGCAAAATCTATCATTTGCATTCTGGAAAATCTGAAGAAAGATTTAGAATAGCTGCCAATGGGCAGCTGGAAGCTGTAGTTGGAGAAGGCTACTGTGGTCCAGTGTGCCAGCTCACAATCATGTGGAGGAGGCTACAGTGTATCTCAAGGGAATTATTATGTGTAATATAATCAACCGACATAGGGGTTGATTCATTTCACGTCAGGGCAAATCAAGTCTGACATTTTTAAGTGGAAATTACAAACTTTAGAAGCTTTATAAATCCTTGAATACACTACAAGTTAGCCTAGCGTTGGTGCTCCTACAAACAGCCTACTACAGTATAGGCTAGTGGATCTATGAAATCAGGCTGGCTTAGACTCAAAATAATTAGCTAGCTTGTTAGTAATGCAGTAGTATAAAGCTGTCATTTACAATCAACAATGTAGTTATGAACACAAGTGGTCTGATTTGTTTTTGACAAGTAACAGAGCGAATGTTTAGTCCATTCACACTTTTCTGCTGATGGAATAATGCTTTACTGGTCATTAGTTGGCCAAAATTAGGCTACATGAAAAGTTATCAAAATATATTAACAGCATTGTCAGGACCCGGTTTCGAACCTGGGTCTCCGGAGTGAGAAACAGTCACTTAACCAACTGAGCCACGAATAGTCAGCAGAACCCAGAAGATGAGGCAGACACAGCAGTACTTAAGACAGTGTATTTAATAAAGAAAAAATCCTTAAATACAAAAAATGGCAAATCCAAAAGGTGTTAGGAAAAGCACAAAAAGGCCTCAAAAGAAACTCACAAAAAATAAACAAAAACAAAAAAACAGAATCCCACAAGAGCGTCACCCGGAATCGACAAGAGTACACAGAACACTAGGGCAGGGTGCTAACATACAAACACAGAGCACAGAACTGAGGGAAACTAAGGGTTTAAATACAATTAGAGGAAACGAGGCACAGGTGCAAATAATAATGGGGATCAAGGGAAAAACATAAGGACAAAAAGCACAATGGGGGCATCTACTGACCAAAACCCGGAACAACCCTGGCCAAATCCTGACAGAATCCCCCCCCTAGGAACGGCTCCTGACGTTCCTACCAGCTCTCTCAGGGTGGAGGACCCTGAACTGACGAATGAGGTCAGGGTCCAGGATGTCTTTGGCAGGAACCCAGGAGCGCTCCTCAGGACCGTAGCCTTCCCAGTCCACCAGATACTACCAGGACCGCTGCACCCGGCGGGAATCCAGTATCCGGTGGACGGTATAAGCCGGCTGGCCTCCAATGACACGAGGCGGAGGGGGAGGTCTGTCTGCCGGGACAAGGGGAGAAAAAACAACAGGTTTTAACAATGAAACATGAAATGTGGGATTAATCTTAAGGGATCTGGGTAAGTGTAGGCGATAAGAAACTGGGTTAACTCTCCTGGCAACCTTGAAGAGACCGATGTATTTTTGGGACAGCTTGCGAGACTCCACCCGTAGAGGTAAGTCTCTTGTGGAGAGCCAGACTCTCTGGCCGGGGCGCAGGGTAGGCCCGGGACGGCGACGTCTGTTGGCTTGTTGTTGATACCTCTGTGAGGAACGCATAAGATTAAGACGGGTCTTCCTCCACATAAGCCGACAGCGTCTGACGAACTTCAAGGCTGAAGGCACTCTGACTTCTGCCTCCTGGTCCGGGAACAATGGAGGAGCATAGCCAAACTGACACTCGTGCGGGGACATACCAGTGGAGGAGGAGCGCAAGGTGTTGTGCGCGTATTCGGCCCAAACAATAAAGGATGACCATGTGGACGGGTTGTCACGAGTCATACATCGGAGGGTGGTTTCCAGCTCTTGATTCATCCTCTCTGTTTGGCCGTTGGACTCCGGATGGTACCCTGAAGATAGACTGGCAGAAGCCCCCATGAGTTGGCAGAAGGCCTTCCAAAACCTTGAGGCGAACTGGGGACCTCTGTCAGAAACCACATCTTGAGGAATGCCGAAGACTCGGAACACATGATTAATTACCAACTCAGCCGTTTCCTTGGCAGAAGGTAACTTAGTCAGAGGGACGAACCTGGCCGCCTTTGAAAACCTGTCGATTATGACTAGGATAGTAGTATTGCCATGGGATGGAGGAAGTCCAGTAATAAAGTCCAATGAGATATGGGACCAGGGTCTGTGGGGAACAGGTAAAGGGTGAAGGAGTCCTTGAGGGCGGAGGTGAGAAGATTTGCCCTGGCAGCACACGGGGCAGGCATTGACGAAAGTGGCAACGTCTTCTCTTATGGTAGGCCACCAGAACTTACGCTGGATGAACTCCAAGGTGCGACCTACGCCCGGATGACAGGTGAGGCGAGAGGAGTGCCCCCACAGAAGGACCTGAGTCCTCACTGCCTTGGGGACAAACAACCGATTGGCAGGGCCTCCTTTCGGGTCCGGTTCGCTAGCTTGAGCACGTCTCACGGTATCCTCAACTTGCCACGAGATCGGAGCCACAATCTTAGCAGCAGGAAGGACAGGCATGTCCGTGTCATCTCGAATGGCAGGAGCGTAGACTCGGGACAGGGCATCCGGTTTGAGATTCTTCGACCCGGGCCGATAGGTGAGGATAAACTGGAATCGATTGAAGAAAAGAGACCATCTAGCTTGTCTAGAGTTCAATCGCTTCGCCTGCTGGATATACTCCAGATTTTTGTGGTCCGTAAGCACTTGAAACGGGTGAGAAGCCCCCTCGAGCCAGTGTCTCCATTCCTTCAATGCCATCTTCACCGCTAGGAGTTCACGATCCCCCACATCGTAGTTCCTCTCAGTCGGGGTAAGCCGGTGTGAGAAGAAAGCGCACGGATGAAGCTTCTTGTCTTCACCCCTCTGAGACAGGACAGCTCCAACACCAACCTCTGATGCGTCTACCTCCACCACAAATGGTTCATCCGTAGTCGGTAGTATCAGGATGGGAGCAGAGAGGACGCGCTGCTTGAGTCCTTGGAAGGCCGTCTCAGCTTCTCTTCCCCACAAAAACCTTGCATTGCCACCTTTGGTTAAAGCTGAGAGAGGAGCTGCCACCAAACTGAAGTTCTTGATGAACTTGCGGTAAAAGTTTGTGAAGCCCAGGAAACGCTGAACATCCTTAACGGATTTGGGGGTGGGCCAATCCGCTACCGCCCCTACCTTCCTAGGGTCCATTTGGACTCGACCGGGTTCCACTACAAATCCCAGGAATTGTACTCGGGATGAATGGAATTCACATTTTTCCGGCTTAACGTACAGATGGCTGTCCAGGAGGCGTTTGAGTACTTGTCTGACATGCTTAGTGTGTTCTTGAAGGGAGCTCGAAAAGATGAGGATGTCATCCAAGTAAACGAACACAAATATGTTAAGCATATCCCTAAGCACATCGTTTATGAGTGCTTGGAACACCGCTGGGGCGTTGGTCAGGCCGAAGGGCATCACCAAGTATTCATAGTGACCAGTAGGCGTGTTGAAAGCGGTCTTCCACTCGTCACCAGGTCTGATCCGCACAAGATGGTATGCGTTCCGCAGGTCAAGCTTAGTGAAAACAACTGCTTCCTGGAGCAGCTCAAGGCTGTGGCCATAAGGGGTAGCGGGTAACGGTTACGGACGGTTATGGCATTGAGTCCCCGGTAGTCGATGCAAGGACGTAATCCACCGTCTTTCTTGGCCACAAAGAAAAACCCTGCTCCCGCCGGGGAGGTGGATGGACGCATGAGGCCTGCTTCCAGAGCGTCCTTGATGTAGGTATCCATAGCAGCTCGTTCGGGTGGAGATAGGGAAAAGATCCGACCCCTGGGGGCAAGTGCCCGGAAACAGGTCGATGGGGCAATCGTAAGGTCTATGGGGTGGTAGCATGGTGGCCCTCTGTTTGCTAAACACCAGTTTGAGGTCATGGTAACACTCGGGAACTCGGGTCAGGTCGATGGATTCTAAAGACTCGGGAGTAGAACTCGGGGAATTCTGGAAAATACAAGTAGCTTGGCACGTAGGACCCCACTGCTTAATAGTGCCCACAGACCAGTCGATGTGAGGGTTATGGCTGTGAAGCCAGGGGTATCCAAGGACGAGAGGGAACTCGGAACAGGAGATCAAATGAAAGTTCATCAATTCCTGGTGTTGTGAAACTGAAAGTCGCAAGGAGGTAGTGACATGAGTGACAAGTCCAGATCCCAAAGGGCTTCCATCCAATGTAGTAACCCTCATGGGGTCACTTAGAGGTTCAGAGGGAACGCCATTCTCCTTCGCCCAGACACCATCCATGAAGTTACCTGCGGCTCCAGAGTCTACCAAGGCTTGAAGGTGAAGCTTGTGGTTGTCCTAGGAGAGGGTGACTGGAATGAGCAGACGGGAGTTGGACGGATGGGAGGAGGTTATGTTTCCCGTTACAGTTCCCCCGGTCTGTACGGGACAGAGCGTTTCCCTGGAGCCCGGGACACGTGGAACGGAAATGGCCCGGTTTGCCGCAATATAGACAGCGTCGCTCCCTCATCCGGCGGTCTCTCTCAGCCTGGGAGATGCGTCCAATCTGCATGGGTTCCGGTGGAGCCAGCGATGATAAAGGTGGGGACTCGGAGCTGGGACTGATAGGGGCTAGAGGTCTACGGTTGAGTTCTCTCTCTCTCAGACGCTGGTCAATGCGTGAGGCCAACTTGATCAGGGACTCGAGATTGTCCGGTGGTTCCCGAGTGGCCAGTTCATCTTGGATAGTGTCGGAAAGGCCTTTCAGAAAGCACACCGTGAGCGCCTCGTTGTTCCAGCCACTCGCTGCTGCCACCGTGCGGAACTGGATGGCATAGTCCGTCACGCTGCGCCAACCTTGATGGAGAGTCAGGAGCTGTTTGGCTGAGTCAGAACCACTGCTTGGGCCTTGAAACACTCGTTTGAATTCCTCAGCAAAGGCAGAGTAGCTGGCACAGCAGGAACTATGGGCATCCCACACAGCAGTAGCCCAGGCCAGGGCTTTTTCCGACAGCAGGGTGATGATATATGCGATCTTAGACCGGTCGGTGGGAAACGATGAGGGTTGCAGCTCAAAGGAGAGAGAACATTGAGTGAGAAACCCTTTACAAGCACTTGGATCACCTGAGAACCGTTGGGGAGGTGGAAGACGAGGTTCAGCCCAGGGGTTAACTGCCATGGGTACGTGAACCTGAGGTACTGGGACGGGAACTGTTGCCGGGGTAAGTCGATCAGATATTTGCTTAATGGAAGTCAGCATCTCCGACAGAAGATGAGAATGTCTAGCCATTAAGGCCTCTTGCTGAACCAGGGCGGCTTCGTGGCGTTGGACAGTCTCCTGGTGGTGGGACAGCGTGGCAAAAGGTCCTGGGAACTGGCTGCCTCTGGGTTCATTTTTGGCTCTGTGTTTCTGTCAGGACCCGGTTTCGAACCTGGGTCTCCGGAGTGAGAAACAGTCACTTAACCAACTGAGCCACGAATAGTCAGCAGAACCCAGAAGATGAGGCAGACACAGCAGTACTTAAGACGGTGTATTTAATAAAGAAAAAATCCTTAAATACAAAAAATGGCAAATCCAAAAGGTGGTAGGAAAAGCACAAAAAGGCCTCAAAAGAAACTCACAAAAAATAAACAAAAACAAAAAAACAGAATACCACAAGAGCGTCACCCGGAATCGACAAGAGTACACAGAACACTAGGGCAGGGTGCTAACATACAAACACAGAGCACAGAACTGAGGGAAACTAAGGGTTTAAATACAATTAGAGGAAACGAGGCACAGGTGCAAATAATAATGGGGATCAAGGGAAAAACATAAGGACAAAAAGCACAATGGGGGCATCTACTGACCAAAACCCGGAACAACCCTGGCCAAATCCTGACAAGCATTACGTTTTTTTGGCTGACTAAGGCTGTGCGCTTTTGCGGTCGACAGACAGCTGTATCATGCAGACATGCTCAGGAAACTGCCAGAGCAACCCATGCAAGTAGACAGTTAAACAAACCAACCTGCACTTCTCCCGGGCCATCTGGGCTCATGACATCAGAGCATTAATATAAAAAGTTCATATCTTCGTCTGTGAGTGATGGAAGAAAAATAGACTTCGGCTACAATTATTTGAATTATTCAATGGATGTTTTGTGCATGAAGGTGATTAAAGTGTCTTATTAGGAAGTTTGACTTCACTATAGGGCCATCTATAGGAATTATCTTTTTGGGACAGAGTTCAGTTAAACTGCATTACCGAAGCTGGCCTGTAGGTACACTTCAAAGCGACTTTCCAGATCAGAACCCTGGGGCCTTGCAGGAGAGATGACGTTTTGTTTTTACAAAGTTCTCACTGTCGCAGTGTGCGTCTGTCTATGTGTCATAGCAAATCATGCTGCAAGATAAGTGGCAGCAGACAATGCTCTCTAATGGGTTTAGAATTTGGGAAAATTGACATGTGTATGCATGCATGTGTGCATCTTCTAAATTCAAATTTTGCCCAAAACAGTGGTAGACTCGAGTGATCACTGGCTAACACATTAGCAAGTGGCCACTCGACTGCTCGATTGTTAAGTTTGAGATTCAGCCTAAATCTTTTTTTTTTTTAGGAATAGGCATAGAATTACTTCTAGAAATCAATTCCGTTGTAGCAAGTGAAGAGGGTTAATCCAAGTCCGTATACCTTTTAAAGGGTTAATAAATTATGTTTTGATAATCTGTAAGGTCTCCTCCTCAGGAGACCACTCTGTGTGTGTTAAAACCATTGTTTTGAGTGTTGTGACCTGCAAACACTACCAGAAGGCATCTACATTTAGACTCCCCTTGTCTGGATCCCACTGTGGTTATCTGGTTTTCTGAGAACACAAGGCTGCCACAAACCTGATGAAACCAGCCACCTGTCAGAAGATGCTTACACTCGTTCACATTTTTATGATTCTATACTTGTGATGAAAGGTCAAGTTTCTGTCACACCCACTTCTGTTGTTGCCAGGGAAACTCACACAAGGAGGACTGTGAGAGGCTATATGAGGTACAGGATGTCTTAGACATTTTGCAGAACTTGGGGAGAACTATCATATATTGTTATTCTGTACTCTGTACCGACTTCTGCCTACAATTGTATTACTAAAGGAGTATCTTAATACTTAACAACAAATCAATACAGGAAGTACATGTGGGAACACAAGTATATATGAGTAATATACCATTATTATTATATTTAATTGTCTTAAGATTTCAAAGTTCAATAAATTTTTGTAAGGTAAGAAAATGTGTTTTTTTTGTTTGTAAATTTACATTTGTGTAAATGAAATTTGGCCAAAAGAACAATAAAATTAATTACATAAAAATGTTTCATCTTATTTATATCGTAGGTAAAGAATCCAAGCAGTACACCTCTCCACAATAGTGTAAGATATTCCTAAATGTGTTCAATTATAAATCTACTGATGTCTTGACACAGTTTTCTTACATGAATACAATGCCAATAAAGATGCAGCAAAATGAGTCATAAGCCTTCTCAGTGCAGGTTATCTGACGTAAGACAATGGGTTACACGTCATTGGGTTCAATGTGGGACTTTTATTCTGAAGACGAACCGCCTATTGCCCCTCGTCGCTAAAGCTACTCACTTGACGGTGGTCAAGGCACTGACGTCGCGTTTCATTCACAGTATTCCACTACTATCTGTTTTTCCAGATTCTACTTTAGCTAGCTTTTTAACCAATAAGCAGTTTGTTTACCTGCCAGAGTTCACTAACGTTATAGGTACTAGAGGATTTGGTAAGTAGCTAGTTCATTTTAGTTAGCGTTACGCAGCACCTTTGTTGTTGCATGCCAACCAAGGTAGCTTGCTAGCTCTACCTTACAACGTAAGGTTACTCATTTACGTCAGATAGCTAGCTAACCGGCTAGCAAGGGGCGTTGTGACAAAACAGCTTGTGATGTAATATTTCCATGCAAGAGTTAAATGTAGCTAGCGAGCTACTAAGCAGTGGGGCAAAATGCATTCGACATCGTTTCAAAGCTAGGTACAGTAATAAGCATTACTGTTGATATATTTAATTATCAATACATTACAAGTCATGATGAGAGCAACATTAGCTAGCTAACGTTCGCTAACTACGTTACTCTTAACTTGATTTGAAGCTGTGCATTACATCATCAGTATGTTTGTTTCATCAAGAACACTCCACTAGGTGTATGCTAGGCCTATATTGTTATTCAGTTTTAATATCATAGCTAGCTACTTATTAAACTGTATGCTGAAGCTTTGTCATCCATCAAGCATATCCCTCCAATCTCTATCCATCCATTAACCCCTCAAACCTGACATCCATAAACATGTATAACCCGTTTTTATCCATAAATCCCTCCAATTTCCCTTCATCCATTTATCCCACCCATCTCCCATCAACCTCCACCTATCTCGCGGTGCATTCAGGATGCTGTGAACGTAGTCTGATTAAACAGGCTGTTATACACAGCCTGCAAAATCGTGTTCATGTCCCTTACAAGACAGAATTTTGAATATAATTACGTTTAAACTTTCTCTACCAATGGTCTGTGCAGTTTGTCCTTCAGCTGCTTGAAAATTGAGACAAAATATCTACTGGAAAGTATTGTTTACCTGACTTTTTAGAGAGCCAGTAGGTACAATGGGGAGAACAAGTATTCGATACACTGCTGATTTTGCAGGTTTTCCTACTTACAAAGTATCTAGAGGTCTGTAATTTTTATCATAGGTACACTTCAACTGTGAGAGACGGAATCTAAAACAAAAATCCAGAAAATCACATTGTATTATTTTTAAGTAATTAATTAGCATTTTATTGCATGACATAAGTATTTGATACATCAGAAAAGCAGAACTTTTAATATTTGGTACAGAAACCTTTGTTTGCAATTACAGAGATCATATGTTTCCTGTAGTTCTTGACCCCCATTGTATATGGTTGGTTCAGCACCCAGGTAAAGTTAGTATTTTTTTCTCTTGTCAATAGACCTGTTGGTTGTTTAGCAACAAAACTGAGCCATTTGCAACTATGGGGCAAAACAGATGGGGTTGGCTTAGATTGTTGACAAAATGTGAGCTTTATTTAGTCTCCAATGTTTTTATTGAAAACATAAATACATTTCCACATTGAGCACTTGTCTCTCAAATACACTATATTAACAAAGCTATGTGGACACCCCTTCAAATTAGAGGATTCGGCTATTTCTGCCAAACCCTGTATAAAATCAAGCCCACAGCCATGCAATCTCCAAAGACAAACATTGGTAGTAGAATGGCCTTTACTGGAGCTCAGTGACTTTCAACTTGGCACTATAATAGGATGCAACCTTTCCAACAAGTCAGTTTGTCAAATTTCTGCCCTGCTTGTGCTGCCCTGGTCAACGTTAAGTGCTGATATTGTGAAGTGGAAACGTCTAGGAGCGCCACACAAACTCACAGAACAGGACCGGTCGAGTGTTGAAACGCGTGCACAATAACTGTTAGTCGGGAGCTTCATGAAATTGGTTTCCATGGCCAAGCAGATGCACACAAGCCTAAGATCACAATGCCAAGCTTCGGCTGTAGTGGTGTAAAGGTCGCCGCCATTGGACTCTGGAGCAGTGAATCATACCTCACCATCTGGCAGTTTGACGGATTAATCTGGGTTTAGTGGATGCCAGGAGAACTCTATCTGCCTCAATGCATAGTGCCAACTAAAATTAGGTTGAGGAGGAATAATGGTCTGTTTTTCATGGTTCCCTCTCGGTCACTTAGTTCCAGTGAAAGGAAATCTTAACGCTACAGCATACAATGACATTCTTGACTACTCTGTACTTCCAACTTTGTGGCACAGTTTGGGGAAGGCCCTTTCCTGTTTCAGCATGACAATGTCCCTGTGCACAAAGTAAGGTCCATACAGAAATGGTTTGTCGAGATCGGTGTGGAAGAACTAGACTGGCCTGCACAGTTCCCTGACCTCATCCCCATCGAACGCCTTTGGGATGAATTGGAACGCCGGCTGCGAGCCAGGCCTAATTGCGCAACATCAGTGCCCGATCTTACTGATGCTCTTGTTGCTGAATGGAAGCAAGTCCCCGCAGCAATGTTCCAACATCTAGTGGAAAGCCTTCCCAGAAGAGTGGAAGCTATTATGGCAGCAAAGGGGGACAAACTCAATATTAATGGCCATGATTTTGAAATTAGATGTTCGGCTAGCAGGTGTCCACATACTTTTGGTCATGTTGTGTACATCGTTACAGGTTTTGGTTAGCTAGCTAGCGAATTTTAGCCATATTTGCATTGACCTGAAATCAGTCAAGACACCTCAAAACAAGACATGCTATCAATAACAAGATTAATCAAGCCGAGTGGCGCAGCAGTCTTAAGGCACTGCATCTCAGTGCTAGAGGCGTCACTCCAGACATCCTGATTCGAATCCAGGCTATATCACAACCGGCCATGATTGGGAGTCCCATAGGGCGGCGCACAATTGGCCCAGCGTTGTCCAGGTTTGGCCGGTGTAGGCCGTCATAAGAATTTGTTCTTAACTGACTTGCCTAGTTAAATATATATATATTTTTTAAATATACGATTCCCCACATGGCAGTTTCTTGTCATTCTTGCTAACAATCTGGCCATCCAGAATCACAACATGCTGACTTCTGCCCCTTGGAAGCACACACATCATTTTCGTGATGTTGTCAGCTTACCCATCTATAACTATTGAACCATGCATGCCATGATAATGAAAAAGGTATATTCTGAATCGGGAGGATGGTGAACAATCCAGACTTTTTTATTTAAAAAATGTATAAATATGAAGAGATTCAGAATATACAATTTTCATTGCCATGACATGCTTGGTTCACTAGCTATTGATGAGAGAAAGTTTGATGTTTGATATTTGGTTCTATAATTAATAGCTTATGAACCAAGCATGACAAGACAATGACAATGGTATATTCTGAATCAGGAGAGGATGGAGAACAATCAACCTTTTTCAATCTTCAAAATGTTTTTAAATTCAAAACAAAAAAATGTGTGGATTGTTCTCCAGCCTCCCCTGAATCAGAATATACTATTGTCATGGCATGCTTGGTTCAATATCTATTGGCGAGAGGAAAACAAATATCTAATATAAAACTATACAATACTTTCCTGTGAATATTTTGTCAAAAATTTTGGGCAGTTGAAGGGCAAACCGCAAAGACAACCAGAAGAGTAAGTTTAAATGTAATTTTATTCAACATTCTGGCTTGTAAGAAACATTTATATGATTTTGCAGGCATTAGTTTCAGGCTGTATATACTGTACAAATTAATTTTGTATTACAGCCTGTTTAATCAGACTACGTGAACGTGGAATGACAGTGTTCAATAGAATGTTTGATTTACAGACCGTTGTTAGTAGTAAGAGAAGAATGTGATTGTGCTGTGCATTAACATTGCGCACATTATCAAAACTATTACATGCTTAGTTTACTGCATGTTAATCGTTAGACAGATGTTTACTGACAAATTTTTGCTCAGCAGTAATTGTCTTCTAGGCAAAGAAGAAATAATGTTTGTGCTACCACAAAAGTAAATCTGTCCTCTGGCATAGACAGTCATAGGAAATAAATAGTTACAAACATGCTCACTTATATTTGTTTGATTGTTCTGCAAAGGCAACTTAATTGATTAGCACATTTTTCTTGTTGTCATTTTATAGGATAAAGCTACCCAAAAAAAGAAATGGGGGCATTTTTGGACAAGCCAAAGATGGAGAAATTCAATGCCCACGGAGAAGGAAACGGCCTACGATATGGCCTGAGCAGCATGCAGGGCTGGCGGGTAGAGATGGAGGATACACACACGGCTGTCATTGGCCTGCCCCATGGCCTCAACCCCTGGTCCTTTTTTGCCGTGTATGATGGCCATGCTGGCTCTCAGGTGGCCCGCTACTGCTGCGAGCACTTGCTAGAGCACATCACCAGCAACCCAGATTTCAGGGGTGGGGGTGCAGGACCAGGAGGTGGAGAAGAGGGGGGCAGGGCAATTCTGGACAGGCATGGACCCGAGCCATCAGTGGAGAGTGTGAAGAGTGGCATTCGCACTGGCTTCCTGCAGATTGATGAGCAGATGCGAGCTATCTCGGAGCGTAAGCATGGTGCGGACCGCAGCGGCTCTACTGCAGTGGGAGTCATGATCTCACCTCGCCACATGTACTTCATTAATTGTGGCGACTCACGGGCACTCCTCAGCAGGGGAGGCCGGGTCCATTTCTTTACGCTGGATCACAAGCCCAGCAATCCATTGGAAAAGGAGCGCATCCAGAATGCCGGTGGCTCTGTCATGATTCAACGTGTTAATGGCTCGCTAGCTGTATCTCGGGCCCTTGGTGACTTTGACTATAAATGTGTACATGGCAAGGGCCCCACAGAGCAGCTTGTGTCGCCTGAGCCAGAGGTGTATGAGATTGAAAGATCTGAGGCGGAGGACGAGTTTGTTGTTTTGGCGTGTGATGGCATCTGGGACGTGATGGCCAATGAGGAGCTATGTGACTTTGTGCGTTTACGTCTAGAGGTGACAGAGGACTTGGAGAGAGTGTGCAATGAGATTGTTGACACATGTTTATACAAGGTAAGGTCAGCTAGATAAGATTTTACAATGGAGAGGAGATTTGAATAGTCTACTTAAGTGTGCTTTGCTGTTGAATTGGCTACTACAGCATATTTCCCAGAGATGGAACACTATGGGCCAACTCGAGTCCAAGAGTTTTCCTGGATTTGTATGACTTCTTGTCACTTGTATTTGCACTTGAACTGGATAGGCTACTATGATAAGCAGAATATTAGCACTACTGGGTGGAGTGAGGGTTCTGTTCTCTAGCAGTGGGAAGGATGCGCCACACACAGAACACCTCAGTTGGTGAGCTGTGGGGCAAGCAAGCAATGTGTGTTTGCAGACAGGCAGGCTTCACTCCGCCTTCGATCAAAAGATACACATCGCGCAAGCTACTCTTTTGCTTCCCGCAACCACCAGGCACCAGCCTACTATGTCTTTGCCTGGTTAAGAAATACAAACTGTTTTACGAAAATTGAAAACAATAGTATTGAGTTTAATAGTAAAACAACAGTCTGTCTCTCTCCCCCCTTGAGTATTGAAAAGTAGGCTGTCTTTGAAATTGTTGTCTCACTCTGCCCTCCCAATTTCCCACCTGCATACAATAGACAGTTTCTGACAGGACTCCTGTTAGTTTTCCCTCTGCATTAAAAAACACACATCAGTTGCTGATTACAAAAAAGTAGCTGATAGCATGTTACAATTAATGTAAATAGTAATCTGGTAAATCTAACAGGAGCAATAGCCAATTCTGTTTAGAGACCATTCATCCCTTCAAAACATCATTATTGATTTGACATAACTTGACATAACTTCAACAGTATATAAAAAATTAAATGTGTGTGAGCTTGTGTATGAAGGACGTATTTGTTTCATAAGCTATTGCATATTGCAGGCAATTATGACCATTGGCCAGCAGGAGAAAAATATTTGCGTTACTTCAATGCTTTCATGAACATCTTCCCACCAGCCGGATACTAGTAAGTTCTGGTAGATTTCTTATACCAAATCCGAGCCAAATCAATAGAGGCGCGAATCTAGCAACAGGCGAGCATCGAGACAGCAATACGGCAGTACGAGCGAGCAAAAAAACAGCAGTAACCAAAATGCCAAATATGTCTAAAGCACGCCAAATCATTAGTTTAGTTTTCAAAAGTTTTTCAACCGATGGTGCAAAGATTGTGGCGCAATGTCAAATATGTAACAGAAAAATAGAAGAGACCGGAACCACGTCGAACTTCAAAACTCAGACCAAGTCTTGAGTCAAGACTTGAGCACTTGGACCAGGACTCGAGCACTGGGACTGGACTTCAGCCATAGGGACTCTTGACTGGACTCGTGACTCAACCATTGGTGACTAAGACTTGGACTCGACTCGGACTTAACCATAGGGACTCGTGACTCGAGCACAGGGGACTTGGGACTTCGACTTGAGGTTTAGTGACTAGACTACAAAACAACTTTGTGATTTGCTGCAGACTGTATTGTTTTTTAGTATACTGAGCAAAAATATAAACGCAACATGGAACAATTTCAAAGAATTTACTGAGTGACGGTTCATATAAAGAAATCAGTCAATTGAAATAAATTCATTAGGCCCTAATCTATGTGTTTCACATGACTGGGAATACAGATATGCATCTAAATAAATTGTCCTCACAATGGGCCTCAGGATCTTGTCACAGTATCTCTGTGCATTCAAATTGCCATTGATAAAATGCAATTGTGTTCATTGTCCATAGCTTATGCCTCCCCATACCATAACCCCACCTCCACCATGGGGCATGCTGTTCACAACGTTGACATCATCAAACCGCTCACCCACACACCTGGTCTGCGGTTGTGAGGCCGTTTGGACGCACTGCTAAATTCTCTAAAACAATGTTGGAGGCGGGTTATGGTAGGGAAATTAACATTCAATTCTCTGGCAACAGCTCTGGTGGACATTCCTGCAGTCACCGTGCCAATTGCACACTCCCTCTACTTGAAACATCTGTGGCATTGTGTTGTGTGATAAAACTGCACATTTTAGTGGCCTTTTATTGTCCCCAGCACAAGATGCACTTGTGTAATGATCATATGGTTTAATCAGTTTCTTGATATGCCACACCTGTCAGGTGGATGGATTATCTTGGCAAAGAAATGCTCACTAACAGGTATGTAGACAAATTTGTGCACTACATTTGATTGAAATATGCTTTTTGTGCATATGGAATATTTCTGGAATCTTTTATTTCAGCTCATTGCGTTTATATTTTTGTTCAGTGTAAATGGCTCAGTTAAATAATGATTGTAAATCAGCCAGACAGTCAAGCACAGATAGTTAGTGGTACCTCACACAGCTATCAAGATAAATTAAAGTGTTTGCCAGCTTCAATTTCAATACTTTTAAAAATCAGATATCAAATTAGATGTCCAGCAGCCATACCACCCTACATCCCACTGCTGTCTTGCCTCTAAGCTAAGCAGTGTTGGGCCTGGTCAATCCTAGGATGGGACCCACTGCTGTTGGAATTAGTGTTGGCGGGCCCTCCACTCTTCACTAAAGATCCGATGCCATTTGTCGCGAGAGTAGGCGTGTTAACCCTGCTTTCAATCCCAATTCTATGTCCTTTTTCATTTACATGTGCACTCCTCTCCACACAAATTCAATTTAAAAACATTGGCTTGGTGTTTGCCTGAAGTTTTGAATGAACTGTGCTTTATATTTAATATATGCCTTGAATGTATTACATTCTAGAGTTACTAATTGACCCTTGCTCAGGCCCGCCCCCCTTGCAACCTCGAACATTTTCCACGAAAACCCAATTCAAGCACTGGTGAAACGGTGTTTCTAATACACAAAGAAATTAAACACAGCCACCCCTTTCTAATCAGGAAAATCTTTGGTAAGTTGTGGTGGACTATCATTAAAGTTGCTTCACGGTAACTTGTTAAAATTATGTTTGTAGTGTAACTTGCCACTGAATGGCTTCACAATTCACTGTAAGCATTCAGTCAAAGCTATAACCACTTGGAGCTAAGTAGTGCTCTAAAATCGTGTTGTGATGGCGATAGCAGATGGGAGTTGTATTCATAACATTGCTAACTTAGCTAGCTAACATTTTGAGAAAACAAGTTAAATTGCGTGGCTAGCTAACTAGCGTATCAACATGTTGTCAATGAGAACAGCTGAGCTAGCAAATAATGTAACAAATGTATAATTTCAGATTTGAAAACAATACTCTCTACAGGCTCTGCTTTTCAAGAATCACAGTAGCAAGTACTCCTGGTGCACTGTTAAATTATTTAGCAATTCAAATGTAGATTTCTTTGAGGAAAACATTTGAGCTTGTCTGAGGTGTCAGTCGTTGCTATCCTTTAGAGCGCTACGATTGGTTGTCCAAAATTCTGGGGCGGGGCTTGGAGAAGGGTCAATTGAAAGCGTTCAAGAGACGTCTTGTGATTTTGTTCACGCTACATACAGTATGTCCATGTAAATCCACTCAAATAAGCATATTTTCAGAGTTTTTAAAAAAGCATGTTTTATAGCAAAATGCATAACTTGCATTTCCTCTGCTCAACTCTCCTCTCTGAACAGGGAAGCCGGGACAACATGAGTGTGGTGCTGGTGTGTTTCCCAGGTGCTCCCAAGATCTCGCAAGAAGCTGTGAAGAGACAAGCAGAGCTGGATAAGTACCTGCAGAGCAGGGTAGAAGGTGGAGCATCTAAAAAGAAATGAGTTATGTTACACATTTCAACAGAGCGAGACACCGATTGTTGTTGCGTAAACTTGTGGTAGTACTTATTACTTACCAAAACAGAAACTAAATATAAAAGTACTCACAGAACCCCAATTTTAAGTGTGAAGGCACTTGAGTGTCTTTATAGGCAACATACTTTTTAATATGGTTTATCCTGGACTTAAAATGTCCTCAAGGGAAATTTAGCAAATGTTAACTTTAGAATGCTTAACATATATACACATATATATAAAATCATATTCATTGTCAAAATGTTTTTTTTTTCACAGTTTTTCCAATGAAGCAAGCTCAATATTGTATCTTCTGGACCCGGTTTTTCAAAACATTTAATCTTGATCAGAATGATACAGATTCTGTAATCCCTTATTTTGCATTCCAGGATCATATAAATCCAACAGATTTTTTTGGCCAGTGTTTCTGAAATAGGTAGGAAAGGACCATTCTGATCTACATATGAAAATGTTAAGAATCTAGATTACCTGTGCTTTGAATATGCGTAAATCTACTGAGCAGGTTATATTACTACATACATGAAGAAAGGTTCACTTTTTTTCTTCTTTTTTTTACCAAATCTGTGTTTTGGATGTACGTTAATGTTAAAAAAGCGCTGAGACTCTATAAAATAAAATAATTTGGTTTTGAGAAACATGTCCCACCAGCGATTATACTTCCTCATGTTTGTTCAGCAGTTGTAGGGCATGATAAAATATGAACAAAGGCTCCAAAGACACCCAAATACGTCCTTTTAAAAGTGAATCCGTATAGTGATGCACGTCTTTAGATGTTATACACATGCAATTGTGTCATTCCGAAATGTATCCGCAACGTTATATTCCATGTTGTGTGACTTGAGCTGTACTTTTCCGTGTGCGCATGTGCGGGCTACACAGAGAAGTATCGCTGGAGAATGTAATGTTGCGCATAGTCACTTTACTGCTTTAATCAGCTTTAATATTGCAGATATATTGTGGTTCCTAGCAATGTAATTGTCTGCATAATTTCCAATCCCCCATATATATTTTTTGTAAATATATATATATATATATATAGTACCAGTCAAAAGTTTGGACACACTTACTCATTCAAGGGTTATTCTTTTTTGTGTGCTATTTTCTACATTGTAGAATAATAGTGAAGACATCAAAACTATGAAATAACACATGGAATCATGTACGAACCAAAGTGTTAAACGAATCAAAATATATTTTATATTCTTCGAAGTAGCCACCCTTTGCCTTGATGACAGCTTTGCACACTCTTGGTATTCTCTCAACCAACTTCATAAGGTAGTCACCTGGAATGCACTTCAATTAACAGGTGTGCCTTGTTCATTTGTGGAATTTCTTTCCTTCTTAATGTGATTGAGCCAGTCAGTTGTGTTGTGACAAGGTAGGGGTGGTGTACAGAAGATAGCCCTATTTGGTAAAAGACCATATTATGGTAAGAACAGCTCAAATAAGCAAAGAGAAAGGACTATTGACTCTGACTTTTCAAACACCCAGCAATGCTATTTGCAGAGTTGGCTCCAATTAAATGTTGCAATTTTTCTGCCATTCCTGAACCTGCAACTAAAAATATGCTCCATGTGGGCAGTACCAAAACAAGTAATCTCATGATTATGAATGATTCTTCACAGCAATATAACATTCTATTGGTTGCAAAATTGTTGTATTATTTACATTGAAAAACTGTTTTTAATCTGGTGTCATTTTGTGTATCAGTTCATAGACCACGTGCCATAGAATCGGTACATAGAAAATCTCCTCCAAGCTATTTTGAAACCTGTATGGTGCAGCTGTCCATTTTTTTTTTTGTCCATAAATTAAACTGATACACGCTTTTATTTATCAGAATTTTCTTTAGCCAATTTTGGTCTTTAATGCAGGACTGACAGACAAGTTTTGTACCTTCTCCCCTTTCCAACTTGTCTCCTCCATTTTTGGGGTAATGCTGCAATCAGTCGTTTGTAATTTTGGATAGAGCAGACATTTACATATTGTTTGTTAACTGCATGTGTGACAACTACACCAGTCCTATTTATTATATAATTTACAAAGATTATATTTTTTTATTCCCCCCCCCCAAATATATATATATTTTTTAATCAATTAGTACATTTGAGTTTAACCATAATATTTGTTCTAATATTTGGTGTGTCTTCTGGTGGATTAAGCTGAAATTTCAACCAGCTTTATATTGCTTGTTTTAAAAATAGCATTATTTTGGAGATTTCATTTTCAAATAACCGAAAGTGAGAGGTTGTAATGTGAATGAAGGGAAAAAGGCCGTTATTGAACTCTGGGTGAACTATTTCTTACTAATCTGCTAGAGAACCAGTTTGGATTTAAGAATAGTTTTTGTATGACTTAAGCCTTTAGTGAGAGGTCCAATGCTTTAATATTTAATAATTTCTGCCCCCCGAATATTCATTATATAAATAGGCCTTTAATTTTGTCTGGCTTGCCATTCCAAATTAAGTGGAATATGTTTGCTCATATCATTTTAAAAACCAAGTCGTTAGGTGTGGGAGCCTTTGTTCATGTTTTATCATGTCCCTGCAATTGCTGAATGAGCATGAGGAATTATATCGCTGGTGGCGTAAGTTTCTTAATAACAAGTAAATTGCAAAAAAAGAGTGTCAGGGTACTTCTATAACATGTAATTTACATCCAAAATACAGATTTGGTGGCAAAAAAACAAGTGACCTTAACCTTTAACAATAATAGAGCCTGCATCACTGAACTTCTGTGACACCTATACTGCATTCAATTTAACACAATTAAAACATTAAATTCAGACAGTAGGCTAAACTTTGGTTTTAAGATGTAAGAATGTTTTACAAACATCCCCACCTTAGTTACTGACCTCATTATAAATGTCATGCTGGATGTCATTATGGATGCATGCATTCACATGTTTTTCCCCTCTAGCACATATTCAAAAGTCTCTGTACAGATATTTAATTACACAGGGTATTTACAAATAAATGCAAAAAGTAGCGTATGTACGCATTCTCATGCGCCAAAGGCGTGTCTCAGCTATTTTAAAAGCTGCACGGCTACTCGATGGCAGGGAAATTCTTGAAATCAAATATTGTTCTGTATGGTTTTCCCTGTGGCTATCTATTCTGAAGTCTTAATTTTAGCCTACATGCTGTCATATTATCATGTTATAAATCATAGCATGTCATTTGAGGAAGGTCAATTAAAAATAAACTCCCAGAAGAAAATGCTTACAAAAAACATAATTTGGAGCTAGCTTTTTCTTACTATGTAGTTTTGCCATTTTTGACTATCTTCGGGCCAAGTGCTGTTGAACTCAGGCATACATGTATGTAGCTATAAACTTTTTAACTCCCTCTTTTAATGTCTGCCCTCTGATGGCCATACATTTGCTCAAATACTTTTGTATACAATTGTGCTTTCAGTCTCCAGTAATTCCATTTAAAAGCATGTGCCTATAATTCTAAATTAATTGTCCAAATTTCAGTTTGGATAAGTGTAGAGTATACGGTGCCTTCGGAGAGTATTCAGACCTCTTGAGTTTTTCCACATTTTGTTACATTACAGCCTTATTCTAAAATTGATTTTAAAAATCTACACACAATACCCCATAATGACAAAGCGAAAACAGGTTTTTAGAAATGTTTGCAAATTCATAAACATTTAAACTCATATCTTAGTATTCAGACCCTTTGCTCTGAGACTCGAAATTGAGCTCAGGTGCATCCTGTTTCCATGATCATCCTTGGAGCCAACCTGTGGTAAATTCAATTGATTGGACATGGTTTGGAAAGGCACACACCTGTCTATATAAGGTCCCACATTTGACAGTGCATGTCAGAGCAAAAACCATATGCCGTGAGGTTGAAGAAATCGAGACCTGACAATAGCTGTGCAGCAATGCTCCCTTTCCTACGTGACAGAAATTGAGATTATCTGCAGAGAACCATGGGAGAAACTCCCCACATAAAGGTGTGCCAAGCTTGTTGCATCATACCCAAGAAGACTCAAGGCTGTTATCTCTGCCAAAGGTGCTTCAACAAAGTACTGAGTAAAGGGTCTGACTACTAATGTAAATGTGATATTGTTTTTTTAAATGAATTTGCTAAAATCTGTTTTCACTTTGTCGTTATGGGGTATTGTGTGGAGATTGCTGAGGATTTTGATTTATATAATCCATTTTATAATAAGGATGTAACAAAATGTGGGGAAAGTCCATGGGTCTGAGAACTTTCCATAGGCACTCTATATTAGGCCAGAGATTGCTTTGTGATTTAATAAATAACAGCAAGCATAAACAAATAGTTGCATTACTCTTTCAATACTGGGCCTTCACTTTCTTTGAAGTTGGGCCTTGTTTTAAAATGTCCTTATTAATGATCTAATATTTTGAGCAATAATAATTTGCTTTTTCACTGAATAGCAAACACAATTTATTACTAAAAGGTAACACAACTTGATGTGTCCTGTATTTATATACTTTTTCACGTTAAGTTAATTACATTTTTGCAAATTTAGAACCCATCCCTGATGAAAGCAAGTTATTATTTCAGATAAAATACAAAATAAATCAAATTCCCCTAGCGGTTTGAATCAGCACCTCCTGGAGCAAAAATACAAATTCTTGCCTCATATACCACATATGCCAACCTTAAACAAATATTACAATGTCTGAAAGGTTGATCAGAGGTGTTTGGCTGTGTCTTGTCCTATACTTCTTATTAAGACAATGAATGCACTCGTGTGTCATTCCTTTGCCTTAGTGTGGAGTAGGCTACCTTGTTCTGCATGCATATGTTTGACTTAGTCATCCATTTTATTTGCACAAGAACGACAAGTTTGTCAAACACTTTTTTTTTCTCTAGGTGATATTTCAAGATGTTGGCAATTAAGCCATTTTTTATTTTTTTATTTTTTTTGCCCTGAGGCAACTCATGGATACAATTTTTATATCTCTGCATCAGAGTATGTGAGCAGAGTTGAGCGGTTGGAAATCCCAATCATTGCTCACAAAGTAGTATTTGCACACTCTCCCAGCACACAATGTCATTTCCCCAATCCGTAAAAAAAAAACACTCAGCTCTCACAGAAAAAAATAAAGATCATTTAGCAAACACCCCATCTACTTTTGTAACTATGTACCATTTGGTTTTGAAGTAGGCTATATTGTAAGAAGCTTCAGCATTTCAATAACATGTCGTAGGCTATTTAACAAGGACCATTTTACAGTTGATAGACAACTTTCTTTAACACTTCCAAACTTACTCTTATTTTTTTATTTTTTATAATAGCCTATTTAAACAGCTAAATATCTCTGCTGCTGAATGTGCTCATTCCTTATCTTGCTATCAATTACACCGGTTGTGTGACCTATTTCTTGGTTGAGTCATATCAACATCTCTGCTCATTAGTGGTGGGGTTGGCTTAATAAATACAATAGAATATGTCTTATTAACAGAACAGTGATAAAGGAAATAAAAAATGCTGGGCAGAGCTTGTTGATGAGCGGTACCTGAGCATTTTTTAAATATGCTTCTGCGAAGTTATCCATGAGTTCATCTGACTCTGGGTAAGTAGAAAAAGGTTTAATTGCCAAAATCTTGAATTGTCCCTTTAAAAGATTTGCAACTTTGTGTTTTTAAGAGAAATTAAGCAAGCATAATGTGTCACAGAGACTGATGCTATATTTCTACATTGGTATCTGTATGTCTGCTGGTTTGCTTTGAAGTTAAATCAGTGTTTCCCCTATATGCATTCGTGGCCGCCACTGCAAAAAAATAAATAATAGAATATTTTTATTTGAAAATAATTTTGGGATGCTAGAACATTTTCAGTGTTAACTTAAATGACCAATGCGAGATATGAAGTATGTAGAAAATATAATGGAGCAATATACAGTAATTGTAGAAAACATGCTCTTCCCACTGACGAGGCAATTTAGACATGGATTGTGTGTGTGCCATTCAGAGGGTAAATAGGCAAGACAAAATATGTAAGTGCTTTTGAACATGGTGTGGTAATAGGTGCCATGTGCACCGGTTTGAGTGTGTCAAGAACTGCAACGCTGCTGGGTTTTTCACGCTCAACAGTTTCCCGTGTGTATTGAGAATGGCCCACCACCCAAAGGACATTCAGCCAACTTGACACAACTGTGGTGAGCATTGGGGTCAACATGAGCCAGCATCCGTGTGGAACGCAAAACTTTGCTAGAGTCCATGCCCCAATGAATTGAGGATGTTTTGAGGGCAAAAGGGGGTGCAACTCAATATTAGGAAGCGATTCCTAATGTTTTGTACACTCAGTGTATTTGTTTATGAGATAATCTTTGAGAACTAACAGTCACCAAAAGTATAACTAGACAGTCAGGAAGAATCTATAATTCAAATAATGTCATGGAATGGGGCCGCCATTGATTTTCTTATAATGTTTGAGTCACTCCGATAGCATAAGAACAAAAGTGTATAAAACATTTGTATATTTGCAGGAAATTAACTTTAAAACTGTACATTTTCTCTCGGGCCCCATGACAAAATGTGTAGAATTGGTGAAAATGTGTTTTTAAAAATGCTATCTCTGCGGCTAATTGGAGGGCCTCTAAAACCACGCCATTGGCCACGGCCACCACTGCTGAAAAAAGTCCTAGGGGAAACACTGAGTTGAACTTTTGCATGTCAGGCAACCATAATGAAAAACGTAATTTCCTCTCCAGTTTGACGTCAACTGTGCATCATTTGGCTACTTTACCTTTTGAATGAACGTCTTGGTCCCCAATCTTAAAGTAAAAATTATATATATATTCATGAAGTGTAGTACATTGGCATGCATGGTACCAACTGCACGATTTAACAAAGTTAATAGTTTCAACATGTTGCAAAGACTGTGTTTCTATCTTGATAGCGTTTAGTTTTTGCACTGAACACAATAACCCCCACCTGCATGATTTAGTCAAAGTTAATTTACACCCCTATTCTAAAACAAATGGAAATCCATGACCATACAAATGGCATAGGCCTATATAAATACATTGATGAAGGGGCAGACAAGGGACTTATTCTAACAATACAAAGAAAAATAAGTAAATAGCCTGGGAGCATCTAAAGCTACAGTTTGGGATTTGGAAAGCTGTTTGACTGTCATTTAAATTCTTATGTACCCTTTGGTTCTTAAAGAGTATGATGAGCTTAGCACAACTGTCTGTCTTTATCATAACCCAAGATATAAGGTTTTGTTACTCCTTTGTTTTGTTGGTCGACTGACAGGGGGTGTATCTTTGGGATTGGCTCGACCGTGATGTCTTCCACTGGGAGAGGAATTCCCCTGCTGGAATGATATGTTGAGGATGTCAGACATGGGTTGGCTCAACTCGCAGGTAAATTCTTGAAGGATCTGCTATGGCATACCGTCGGAACCTGGGGCTTTGTTGGTTTTGATCACAGTCAGCTTATCATAAAACCTCCCAGGCTTTAGGGATGCTGCAGGGCAGGTAAAAATGGGAGGACTGTCATGTCCAAGAGCAGTTGTAATTGGCTGACCAGTGAGAAACGGGTGTTAGTTTCATTCATTAGGCTATTCTAACTTCTTTGTTTTGGTCATTGCCAGGAAAGCAAATTTTCAGAGAGGCCTTTCATTTCAGGCATGATTTGCAGGGTTCTTGCAGTGGCAGGTCTTGACTTGGCGATGGTGTTCCACAGCTGATAGGCCAAGGTGTCGAGGCAGTTCAGAAAGGCAGAAGTAACGGAGGGAGCGTTGATAGCACAGGGAGGGAGAAGTGTCAGTCGCATAGATATACCACCTGGCCTTTACAAAGTTGGATACAGATCCTTAATTTATGTTCTCCCTTCACTTTACTCACCAGTTCCTGTTCCCATTCCAGTCCCATATTCAGGTCAGAGCAAGACTCACAGATCAGACGAGGAATGAGGAATGTTGTTTAACTGCCCTGTGTGTTACAAGACTGCAGTTTGACATTGATTGTAATTCCATCACTGATTTAACATTGGCTTACATTTGTGTTGCCTACCTCAGGGGTTCCCAAATCTTTTATTTTAAGTTAACTCATCTTCTTTCAGTATTATTTCTATATTAAGCAGCGTCATTAATCAGACTACTTCTGGACTGTACCAGATTGAGCATATATCTTGTCATCTGAATGCATGTATATTGTAGAGTAATGATGTTTTGGTTCTGAGCATACCGGCAAAGATTTTTTATAACTAAACCAAGGTAGACCACAGCACGTCGTTTCAAATGGGAACAAATGAGTTATAGTGGGCAGAACAAGCAAGGAGGTGGGCAGAGCCAAGCATGAGCTAGCGAGATCCTATTGGCGCATTCTAGCATGAATTAGCGTATTTCCGTTAGGGAACGCCTACACTGTGAAGTGCGCATGTGCAATAACTCAATTCGTCTCTGCACTCCTTCGAGAACACTTTTTTTTTTTTTTTTTTTTGGCAAAGGGTAAAAGTCTAAAAAACTTTGTGCACTCTGTTCATAGTAGATTCTAGTTTTGGGAACAGAAAACTGTATTGAGATCAAATGTTTCACCGATTAGAAAATTAGCAGAATGCCGGACAAAATCCATTTCGTTCCATCTTCTCCCACTGCCTGCCACTGGGCTTCCTCTCACTAAGCGGATGCTTCACATTTATACATCTGGTGAAATATCTGTCTCATTGTTCCATCTGTGATACTGGTGCATGGAAAATGCCAGACATTGCTCAAAACTCTCATAAGAGAAGCATAAGAAAGAGGTGACACACAATGCTTAAAGGGATAGTTTGCCCAAATGACAAAATTATATAGGTTTCCTTAACCTGTGATCAGTCTATGGACAAGGTTCGACAGCAATCCATGCTTTAGTTTTGTTTACCTGGCCACTGTTTCCAAATGCTAACTTTTGAGCATTTGTGGCACAAATCCAATGTAAGTCAATGGTACCAATATTTTGCCTGACGACTAAATCAGAATTCTTCAGCTGCCTTATCATTTGCTGCATACTTCAGTCTGAGACTGCCATCTTTGACGTCGTTTGTGGTGATGTCTAAATGAGGAGTGTTGTTAAAAATAAATTGGTGATTGGATCATCCCTAACCGATCAGAGTATAACACATTTTCAAAACTCTGCTTTACCCACGTGTGTTCTGGCTCTGTCCCAGCCCATTGGTTCTTGGGACCATGCTCATTGAGCTATTAATGTTTATCCCATTTTGCACATGTTGTAGCATTGAAGCTGGCCAGTGTTTTTTGGAGATCTGTGGTGTAAATGGATTGGTTGCTCTTGGAAGCTGTCATATCAATGTTTTATCCTATGTACCAACTAGCACAATGATGGTGCCACATTCCCAAGGTTTCTATCTAGTGCGTAGCAAAGGGATTGTTGTTATGACTGCAATTAGGCCTACCTCATTTAGAACATGGCCAGCTGCATATTGGCCTATACATGCCTCTGAGCAATAACTCATTGAATGTAATGTATTTATTAATATAATTTATGTATCCTGCATTCGCACTCATAGTAGACTGTCCATGCACTCAGTTATACAAAATATATACATTTATTTTTTAAAGCACAACTAATGCAAAGAAAGAAATTGATTAGGCTATTTTCTTTGTTATTATTGTTGTCTTAAATAAAACTGTCTTGATTGGTACGCATCTACTGCAGCATTGTTCAGGGTTAGATTCACCAAAATACACCAAAATTAGTATGATTTTTTTTTACACTTCTCTAGGCTGTTGTCGGTCAACCCAAACAGTTTTTATACTGTATGTGCACTCTGCAACATTTTATCATTGTGAATAATAATAATACGAGATGTATTTTTCCCTTCTTGTTTGGAGTGGTTGAAAAAAACACAGGCTCCACAGTAGTAGGCCTACTACACAAATAACAGAGGACAGGATGACATGAGATATAACAGCCACGTCTCTGAGTAGGACTAGTGATCTGCGATCACTTATGCCTTTCAGATCACCTCTCCTACTCTTTATAAGGGATCTGTTATTAATTTTTTATAAGAAATGCAGAAAACAGATTAATATTCTTTCCTTATCATAATCCAAAATAAAATGTGTTCTTCCTGACCAGCCACTAGCACATAAGTAAGCATTTCTTTTTTATTTACAATCTCAAGTTATTTTATTCTTTTACTTGAAGTGCTTTTTTTTTTTTTTTTACATCATAGACCTTTAGGAGTATTATTTTAAATTTATGTAATAATATAATATTTGGGTTTAGTATATCATATATAATGTACTTCAGACATCTGTTTTTCATAAGAATTTGCTTAAATGCAGTTTCTACCTGATTTCATTCTCCTCCAATCAAATCTCTGTTAGCAATACTTCCAGTTTGGTTGTGTTTGATAGAGCAATTAGGAACAGTGATTAGATTGGATGCGTTTTGGTTAAATAGTTTTTGTTGAATAATGCTTTACCTAGGAAAAGCAGTAGTTTTTTGGAAATTCTAAAACGCTAGTCAGAGGTTGCTGAAACAAACTAAATACCCAACTATGTATTTAAATCTGTCTGGGTCAATAAACAACAGCCTAAAAGTAAGTGAACAAACCCATTAATGGTTCTGTGTCATGAACTCTTTTTAGCACTAAAGGAAATAGGCACTGTCTTTTCATTGAACATGCATAACATTTGTAAGATGAAGGAATACATGTATTTGAAAAGACTTCCCCCTGCCATCTATACAGACTGTGTTGTCTATAGCTTTATATGTAAGATGGTGATGTTTTCAGAAAGCTCATTCCAAGATCTTAAAAGTTAGTTTGAAGGATTTATTTGAACTTGTATATCCAAATATCAGAAATGTAGACAAATGTGATGTCATTTTTAGATGTTTGCTATGATTGAAATAAAGTTATTTACTGAACATTCTGAGATCAAATATAGCGCTGGTCGTGTCCATGTTGTCTTTGTTGTAAAATATATATTTCCAATTTACACAGATTAGGGGAGGTTACAATTTTTTTTCAAGAAACTGAATATTCCTATAAGCTTGGTCAGGTACGGTAATTCATCTGTGGATGGCGTATCATGTCACCCTGGCACTGTGAGGCTTAGCCGAGGGAAGTAGGGGTGCTGCAGCATCCCCTGATAAGCACTACCAACCCAAAACATCTTCCCGCGGCCATGCTGTGAGGATCTGGCTAACCATCCTAACTGAGCTGCAGGAGAAAATAGAAACTGCTCAGGGATGTCAGCGTGGCTGTGTTTTGCATGCATTTTAACAGGCAGCCCTATTCAGAAATGTTTTCCACTAATGGGTCTTTTGACCAAACACATCAGCTCTTTTCACATCAAGTCTTTTTCAGACCTGGTCAGATGGTTCAAAAGACCAATTCATGAAAGAAATATCAGAATTGGGTTGCTTGTCTAAGGCAGCCCAATTTTTTCAATTATTAATTGGTGTTTTGACCAATCAGATAAGCTCTAAAAAAAAATATCTGACTTGGTTGCTGCAGCACCCTCAGCAACCATATGTAACAGTATAACTTTAGACCGTCCCCTCACCCATACCCGGGCGCAAACCAGGGACCCTCTGCACACATCAACAACAGTCACCCACAAAGCATCGTTACCCATCGCTCCACAAAAGCTGCGGCCCTTGCAGAGCAAGGGGAACCACTACTTCAAGGTCTCAGAGCAAGTGACGTCACAGATTGGAAACGCTATTTAGTGCGCACCACCGCTAACTAGCTAGCCGTTTCACATCCGTTACACCTACTTCCCACGGCTATGGTGGTAGAAAAAGGCTGCATCAAGTTCACAGTATCTCTCATAAGTGTTCAATTGGGTTGAGATCTGGTGACTGAGATGGCCATGTAATATGGCTTACATAAACAATTCAGTGACCACTCGTTCCCTGTGGATGGGGGCATTGTCATCATATGGGGGCATAGCTATGGTAACCAAAATAATTGCCTGCCCAGCATTTTTATACATGACCCAAAGCATGATTGGATGTTAATTGCTTAATTAACTCAGGAACCACGCCTGTGTGGAAGCACCTGCTTACAATATACTTCATCCCTCATTTACTCGTGTTTCCATTCTTTTGGCAGTTACCCGTAGCTCAGTATTTGAGCAATTTTTTTATTTAGTCGGTTTTGCTCATCTTTATTAAGGGTGTCAATAATGTTGAAACCCACTGTAAATCTTAAATGATAGTGTTTTCATGAATTTGATTATATAATCTTGAAGCCCATTCGAAAGACCTGGGAGATGACCCCGGAAGTATGACGTAGTATTATGTCACTTACACATCATGTGTGAGTTGAACAGGCTGAGCTGCAAAATACATTTTACAAGGAACGCTCACACGAGAAACCTCGGCAGTGATGTCATTTTGTGGGGTGTAATGACGCAGCTTTCCAAAAATATTATTATTCGACAGAGGGGTTTCTGAACTATCTAGAAATGTCAGGCTTTTGTATTATGACTTGTAAAAGTGGGATAGAAAACTGCAGAAAGAATATTGGTTCCATCAATGTAATTGTCTGCATAATTTCCAATCCCCCATATATTTTGGGGGTAAATACACTGCTCAAAAAAATAAAGGGAACACTAAAATAACACATCCTAGATCTGAATGAATGAAATATTCTTATTAAATACTTTTTTCTTTACATAGTTGAATGTGCTGACAACAAAATCACACAAAAATTATCAATGGAAGTCAAATGTATCAACCCATGGAGGTCTGGATTTGGAGTCCCACTCAAAATTAAAGTGGAAAACCACACTACAGGCTGATCCAACTTTGATGGAATGTCCTTAAAACAAGTCAAAATGAGGCTCAGTAGTGTGTGTGGCCTCCACGTGCCCGTATGACTTCCCTACAACGCCTGGGCATGCTCCTGGTGAGGTGGCGGATGGTCTCCTGAGGGATCTCCTCCCAGACCTGGACTAAAGCATCCGCCAACTCCTGGACAGTCTGCTTTCATCTGTGAAGAACACAGGGTGCCAGTGGCGAATTTGCCAATCTTGGTGTTCTCTGGCAAATGCTAAATGTCCTGCACGGTGTTGGGCTGTAAGCACAACCCCCACCTGTGGACGTCGGGCCCTCATACCACCCTCATGGAGTCTGTTTCTGACCGTTTGAGCAGACACATGCACATTTGTGGCCTGCTGGAGGTCATTTTGCAGGGCTCTGGCAGTGCTCCTCCTGCTCCTCCTTGCACAAAGGCGGAGGTAGCGGTCCTACTGCTGGGGTGTTGCCCTCCTACGGCCTCCTCCACGTCTCCTGATGTACTGGCCTGTCTAATGGTAGCGCCTCCATGGTCTTGACACTACGCTGACAGACACAGCAAACCTTCTTGCCACAGCTCGCATTGATGTCCCATTCTGGATGAGCTGCACAACCTGAATTGTAGACTCCGTCTCATGCTACCACTAGAGTGAAAGCACTGCCAGCATTCAAAAGTGACCAAAACATCAGCCAGGAAGCATAGGAACTGAGAAGTGGTCTGTGGTCACCACCTGCAGAACCACTCCTTTATTGGGGGTGTCTTGTTAATTGCCTATAATTTCCACCTGTTGTCTATTCCATTTGCACAACAGCATGTGACATTTATTGTCAATCAGTGTTGATTCCTAAGTGGACAGTTTGATTTCACAGAAGTGTGATTGACTTGGAGTTACATTGTGTTGTTTAAGTGTTCCCTTTTAATTTATTGACCAAGTATATATATCCATACACACATGCATACATATACACATATATACATACACATACCTATATAGACATACATACTTTTTAAAAATATACCTTTATTATTATTCCCCCCCAAATCCTACCACCAATCCCCCAAATGGAGTAAACTAATAAACACTTTGGCTTTTACCTTCAATTTATACATCTTATACACAATTTACATTCACAGACTATTTTACAATAGTTCTCTGTTTGTTTTTAGTCCTTCCTCTATTTCTGATGTCCATCTAGTTTGATTTCGATTTGTAACTGTGCTATTTCACAAAAGTTCTGAACATGCAGTGGGGCAAAAAAGTATTTAGTCAGCCACCAATTGTGCAAGTTCTCCCACTTAAAAAGATGAGGCCTGTAATTTTAATCATAGGTACACCTCAACTATGACAGACAAAATGAGAAAGAAAAAACAAACAGAAAATCACATTGTAGGATTTTTTTATGAATTTATTTGCAAATTATGGTGGAAAATAAGTATTTGGTCAATAACAAAAGTTTATCTCAATACTTTGTTATATACCCTTTGTTGGCAATGACAGAGGTCAAACGTTTTCTGTAAGTCTTCACAAGATTTCCACACACTGTTGCTGGTATTTTGGCCCATTCCGCCATGCAGAACTCCTCTAGAGCAGTGATGTTTTGGGGCTGTTGCTGGGCAACACGGACTTTCAACTCCCTCCAAAGATTTTCAATGGGGTTGAGATCTGGAGACTGGCTAGGCCACTCCAGGACCTTGAAATGATTCTTACGAAGCCATTCCTTCATTGCCAGGGCGGTGTGTTTGGGATCATTGTCATGCTGAAAGACCCAGCCACGTTTCATCTTCAATGCCCTTGCTGATGGAAGGAGGTTTTCACTCAAAATCTCACGATACATGGCCCCATTCATTCTTTCCTTTAAACGGATCAGTCGCCCTGGTCCCTTTGCAGAAAACAGCCCCAAAGCATGATGTTTCCACCCCCATGCTTCACAGTAGGTATGGTGTTCTTTGGAGGCAACTCAGCATTATTTGTCCTCCAAACACAAGGTTTCATCTGACCATATGACATTCTCCCAATCTTCTTCTGGATCATCCAAATGCTCTCTAGCAAACTTCAGACGTGCCTGGACATGTACTGGCTTAAGCAGGGGGACACGTCTGGCACTGCAGGATTTGAGTCCCTGGCGGCGTAGTGTGTTACTGATGGTAGGCTTTGTCACTTTGGTCCCAGCTCTCTGCAGGTCATTCATTCACTAGGTCCCCCCGTGTGGTTTTGGGATTTTTGCTCACTGTTCTTGTGATCATTTTGACCCCACGGGGTGAGATCTTGCGTGGAGCCCCAGATCGAGGGAGATTATTATCAGTGGTCTTGTATGTCTTCTATTTCCTAATAATTGCTCCCACAGTTGATTTCTTCAAACCAAGCTGCTTACCTATTGCAGATTCAGTCTTCCCAGCCTGGTGCAGGTCTACAATTTTTTTTCTGGTCTCCTTTGACAGCTCTTTGGTCTTGGCCATAGTGGAGTTTGGAGTGTGACTGTTTGAGGTTGTGGACAGGTGTCTTTTATACTGATAACAAGTTCAAACAGGTGCCATTAAAATAGGTAACGAGTGGAGGACAGAGGAGCCTCTTAAAGAAGAAGTTACAGGTCTGTGAGAGCCAGAAATCTTGCTTGTTTGTAGGTGACCAAATACTTATTTTCCACCATAATTTGCAAATAAATTCATTAAAAATCCTACAATGTGATTTTCTGGATTTTTTTCTCATTTTGTCTGTCATAGTTGATGTGTACCTATGATGAAAATTACAGGCCTCTCATCTTTTTAAGTGGGAGACCTTGCACAATTGGTGGCTGACTAAATACTTTTTTGCCCCACTGTATATACATTTTACAGACCCCGTATGTTCTACATGTTTTATCTTGCTATTAGTCCCACCCTTCAGCTCCATTCAACCTCTCCCATCTATCTCTCAACATCATCCATTTTGGATTTTTATTTGCCATGTATTTTTCAACTGTGCTGTGATGCTTCACAAACGACTTGAACCTTTCTATTCTCATAGCTTCTACAGATTGTAAATTAAAAATAAACATTTTTGCTAAAATAATAATTATATTATTGATTGATTGACTATGGCTTTTCAAATCACCCATTATTGCTGTCTGCAGCGTTAGTTCTAGGCAAATGTTGCAATTCTTCAGCCATTCCTGGACCTGTGACCAAAAACGAGCTACAAATGGACAATACCAAAATAAATGATCTAATGACTCTGCCTCCTCACAGCAGAATCTGCAGAGCTGGGAAGATTCTATCCCCCATATATATAACATTATATTCGTTGCAAGAATTTTGTTTTAGTAATTTAAATTAAAAAATGTGAAGTTTTGCATCCGGCGTTGTTTTGCGTATCAATTCATAATAGGGGCGGCAGGGTAGCCTAGTGGTTAGAGTGTTGGACTTGTAACTGAAAGGTTGCAAGTTCAAATCCCCGAGCTGACAAGGTACAAATCTGTCGTTCTGCCCCTGAACAGACAGTTAACCCACTGTTTCTAGGCCGTCATTGAAAATAAGAATTTGTTCTTAACTGACTTGCCTAGTTAAATAAAGGTAAAATAAAAATCAATTCATAAACCATGTGCCATGGAATGGGTACATCAAAAATCTCTTCCCAACTATTTAGCAATTTATATGGCACAGCTGTCATATTTTCAGTCTTTGTCCAGCTGAATGTGTCTGAAATCCATTATTTTGCTAGACAAGCTATGTTTACTTTTAAGAGGATATAGAGAACTTTTATTTCTGGGTCCTCTTGAGCCTTAAAGGGTCCCCTAAATTGACAGATTGCCGCTAGGCCTCTCCAAGCGGATCCTAATGAATCAAACCGGGGCTTGAATACAGAACCATATGACTTATGCCAAAAAAAAGCAGAACCTCTTGACGTCACGTTCCAGAAACTTCCGAATTTTGGCCATACTGACCAATACTGTATTAAAATAGTTATTCATTTCACGTCATATGTATGTTAATGCCAATTTAAAAAAAAGCTTATTTGTTTAAATGTTGAAACTGTCAAATTGTGTTAATATTTGAATTTAATGAACATATTTAATGAATGTTTAGAATCAAAGGTTCATGTAGCTTTGTGGGGATCTGACCAAATTCACGTAGAAATGACAGTTATTAATCAGTCATTCTGATTAAAAAGCAAGTATGATAAGCAGTATTCAGTTGTATTTTCTGTTTTTTCTATGCATCCCATTCTTAAATATTGAGGTTGAAATATTTGTGAAAATAAATTAGAACACTGTATACCAAAGGTGACATTGCAGTTAAACACCATCAATTGAGTTTTTCCATAATCTTTTAAAACTTTAATTTGAGATCTTTCTAACATTGGTGAGCTCGTTTTGCATGACCGGTCCCCCGGCTATTGCACAGATGGGAGGAATTTACACTCGATTACCAATTTAGGAGCCTGGCAGGGAACACTGAATGCCCCACCGAAACAGACGGTGAGGCCGTGGAGGGGTGGAGTTTAAAACTAAACAACAAAACGCACGTGGTGCATACAAACTTCTGAATGATCTTATTAATACTACATGCTACCTAGATATATTGTGGCAATGATGAGAATGCCAGCTCATCAAACAGGGGCAACTAAACTCAGCAAATAAAGAAACGTCCCTTTTTCAGGACCCTGTCTTTTAAAGATAATTCGTAAAAATCCAAATAACTTTACAGATCATCATTGTAAAGGGTTTAATCACTGTTTCCCATGCTTGTTCAATGAACCATAAACAATTAATGAACATGCACCTGTGGAACGGTTATTAAGACACTAACAGCTTACAGATGGTAGGCAAATAAGGTTACAGTTATGAAAACTTAGGACACTAAAGAAGCCTTTCTACTGACTCTGAAAAACACCAAAAGAAAGATGTCCAGGGTCCCTGCTCATCTGTGTGAATGTGCCTTAGGCATGCTGCAAGGGGGCATGAGGACTGCACGTGGCCAGGGCAATAAATTGCAATGTCCGTACTGTGAGACGCCTAGGACAGCGCTACAGGGAGACAGGGTGGACAGCTGATTGTCCTCGCAGTGGCAGACCACGAGTAACAACACCTGCACAGGATCAGTATATTCGAACATCACACCTGCGGGACAGGTACAGGATGGCAACAACAGCTTGAGTTACACCAGGAACGCACAATCCCTCCATCAGTGCTCAAACTGTCTGCAATAGGCTGAGAAAGACTTGACTGAGGGCTGGTAGGCCTGTTGTCTGGTGAGGACCTGCCTTACATCACCAGCAACAACATCGCCTATGGGCACAAACCCATTGTCGCTGGACCAGACAGGACTGGCAAAAAGTGCTCTTCACTGACGAGTTGCGGTTTTGTCTCACCAGGGGTGATCGTCAAATTTGCGTTTATCGTCGAAGGAATGAGCTTTACACCGAGGCCTGTACTCTGGTGCGGGATCGATTTGAAGGTGGAGGGTCTGTCATGGTCTGGGGTGGTGTGTCACAGCATCATCGGACTGAGCTTGTTGTCATTGCAGGCAATCTCAACACTGTGCGTTACAGGGAAGACATCCTCCTCTCTCATGTTGTACCCTTCCTGCAGGCTCACCATGACATGACCCTCCAGCATGACAATGCCACCAGCCATACTGCTCGTTCTGTGCATGATTTCCTGCAAGACAGGAATGTCAGTGTTCTGCCATGGCCAGCGAAGAGACCGGATCCCAATCCTATTGAGCACGTCTGGGGCCTGTTGGATCGGAGGGTGAGGGCTTGGGCCATTCCCCCAGAAACGTCCAGGAACTTGTCGGTGCCTTGGTGGAATAGTGGGGTAACATCTCACAGCAAGGACGGGCAAATCTGGTGCAGTCCATGAGGAGGCGATGTACTGCAGCTGGTGGCCACACCAGATACTGACTGTTACTTTTGATTTTGACCCCACCTTTGTTCAGAGACACATTATTCCATTTATGTTAGTCACATGTCCGTGGAACTTTTTCAACAGTTTGTCTGTTGTTGAATCTTATGTTCATACAAATATTTACTAATGTTAAGTTTACTGAAAATTTACGCAGTTAACAGTGATAGGACGTTTCTTTTTTTGCTGAGTTTGTGGAACTAATACATGCCTTTGCTGAATTATTTTTTACAGTTAGCAACCCATTAAGAGATGCCACCCTGTTTGCTTTTTGCTCATTGCCTAGGATGAAATATTCAATTAAACTGATGCGCTCTTCCGTGTTCTGCAGAACAAAGTGATGGATATGGGTTTCTGCCTTACCTGTATCAGCGACAATGAAAAGCACTGGAACGGCAGAGACAAGACTTTATTACACTGAACAAAAATATAAATGCAACATCTAAAGTGTTGGTTCCATGTTTCGTGAGCTGAAATAAAAAAATCCCATAAATGTTCCATCTGCACAAATTAGTTAACATCCCTTTTAGTGAGCATTTCTCCTATGCCAAGATAATCCATCCACAGGTGTGGCATATCAAGAGGCTGATTAAACCGCATGATCATGACACAGGTGCACCTTGTGCTGGGGACAATAAAAGGCTGCTTTAAAGTTTTGTCACACAACACAATGCCACAGATGTCTCAAGTTTTATTTATTTATTTAACCTTTAACTAGGCAAGTCAGTTAGGAACAAATTCTTATTTACAATGACGCCCTGGCAAAAGGCCAGCGGGGACAGGGGCGGGGATAAAAAATGAATAAAAACAATATAGGACAAAACACACATTACGATAAGCAAGACAACACTACATAAAGGGAGAGCTAAGAACAACATAGCAAGGCAGCAACACATGAGAACACAGCATGGTAGCAACACAACATGGTAGCAACACAACATGGTAGCAACACAACATGACAATAACATGGAAGCAACACAACATGACAGCATCATAACATGGTTCAAACATTATTGGGCACAGACAGCAGCACAAAGGGCAAGAAGGTAGAGACAACCATACATCACGCAAAGCAGCCACACCTGTCAGTAAGAGTGTTCATGATTGAGTCTTTGAATGAGAGATTGAGATAAAACTGCCCAGTTTGAGTGTTTGTTGCAGCTCGTTCCAGTCGCTAGCTGCAGCGAACTGAAAAGAGGAGCGACCCAGGGATGTGTGTGCTTTGGGGACCTTTAACAGAATGTGACTGGCAGAACGGGTGTTGTGTGTTGGGGATGAGGGCTGCAGTAGATATCTCAGATAGGGGGGAGGAAGGCCTAAGAGGGTTTTATAAATAAGCATCAACCAGTGGGTCTTGCGGCAGTGATGACCAGTTTACAGAGGAGTATAGAGTGTAGTGATGTTTTCCTATAAGGAGCATTGGTGGCAAATCTGATGGCCGAATGGTAAAGAACATCTTGCCACTCGAGAGCACCCTTACCTGCCGATCTATAAATTATGTCTCCGTAATCTAGCATGGGTAGGATGGTCATCTGAATCAGGGTTAGTTTGGCAGTTGGGGGTGAAAGAGGAGCGATTACGATTGAGGAAAAGAAGTCTCTATTTAACCTTAGCCTGCAGCTTTGATATGTGCTGAGAGAAGGACAGTGTACCATCTAGCCATACACCCAAGTACATGTATTAGGTGACTACCTCAAGCTCTAAACCCTCAGAGGTTGTAATCCCACCTGTGGGGAGAGGGGCATTCTTCTTACCAAATCACATGACCTTTGTTTTGGAGGTGTTCAGAACAAGGTTAAAGGCAGAGAAAGCTTGTTGGACACTAAGAAAGCTTTGTTGTAGAGGATTTAACACAAAATTCAGGGAGGGGCCAGCTGAGTATAAGACTATAATTTGCATATACATGGATGAGAGAGCTTCCTACTGCCTTGGCTTTGTTGTTGATGTAAATTGAGAACAGCGTAGGGCCTAGGATTGAGCCTTGGGGTACTCCCTTGGTGATAGGCAGTGACTGAGACAGCAGATTTTCTGACTTTATACACTGCACTCTTTGAGAGAGGTAGTTAGCAAACCAGGCCAAAGACCCCTCAGAGACACTAATACTCCTTAAACGACCCAAAAGAATGGAATGGTCTACTGTATCAAAAGCTTTGGCCAAGCCAATAAAAATAGCACAAGATTGCTTAGAGTCAAGGGCAATGGTGAACCTTTAAGGTTGCAGTGACACATCCATAACCTGAGCGGAAACCAGATTGCATACCAGAGAGAATACTATAGACATCAAGAAATCCAGTCAGTTTTTCCAACACTTTTGATAAACAGGGCAAAATAGAAATAGGCCTATAACAGTTAGGATCAGCTTGCTCTCCCCCTTTAAATAAAGGACGAACCGTGGCTGCCTTCCAAGCAATGGGAACCTCCCCAAAGAGGAGAGACAGGTTAAACAGGTCAGAGATAGGCAATGATATGGGCAGCAACTTTAAAGAAGAAAGGGTCTAAACCATCTGACCCAGACGTTTTTTGGGGGTCAAGTTTAAGGAGTTCCTTTAACACCTCGGACTCAGTGGCAGCCTGCAGGGAGAAGCTGTGTTGCGGGGCAGGGGAAAAAGAGGTAGGAGCATCAGGGCTAGTTGCATTAGACGGGAGATGAGGAAGTGTTGGATGGGCAAGGAGTCATGGCTGAGCCTATAGGAATCCTGATTTAATGAAGTGGTGATTAAAGAGCTCAGCCATGTGCTTCTTATCAGTAACAAACACATCATCAACATTAAGGGACATTGGCAGCTGTGAGGAGGAGGGTATATTGTCCAGGTCTTTGACTGTTTTCCAGAACTTATTGGGCTTAGACCCACAGAGAGAGAACTGTTCCTTAAATTAACTATCTTTGGCCTTCCAGATAGCCTGAGTGCACTTATTTCTCATTTGCTTGAATGAGAGCCAGTCAGCCTGAGTGTGCGTGTGCCGAGCATTTCGCCAAATGCAATTCTTGATGGGAGTGTGTTTGTTAACAATACCACTGAAAATATAAAAAAATATTGTCCAAGCGTCTTCGACAGAGGGGATCAAGGTGTTCTATACCATTTTACAGAGATCAGTTCATGAAGGAAGGATTGTTCATTAAAGTTTTTTAGCAAGCATCTATGACAAATCAGGACAGGTTGTTTCACTGAGCAGCCATTTTGAACACAGGCTGGAAAACAGAGTATCACTAAGGTCATTACAGAAAACACCAGACTGATACCTATCAGGATTATTTGTGAGGATAACATCGAGGAGAGTATCCTTCTCTGGGTGTTTGGAGTCATTCGTTGTGGGATTGGTAATAATTTGAGAAAGATTTAGGGAGTCCCATTGCTTTAGGACTTGGTCAGTTGGTTTAAGCATGTCCCAGTTTAGGTCACCTAGCAGGACAAATTCAGACTTCAGTGTAAGGGGCCAGGAGAGAGCTTAGGGCAGGTAGGGTACAAGCCGGTGCTGATGGAGGACGATAGCACCCAGCTACAGTCAACAAAGAGCTATTTGAAAGTTGAATTCTTAAAACCAACAAATCAAATTGTTTGGGGACAGACTTGGTGGAGACAACTGAGCACTGAAGGTGATCCTTGGTGAAGATTGCCACTCCCCCACCTTTGGAAGACTTTCTTGCTAAAAAAAGGTTATAACTAGAAAGGTTAACATCAGTATTCAAAACACTCTTCCTTAACCACATCTCAGTAATGACAAATACATCTGGATTGGAGCTGTGAACCCACACATTCAAATGATCAATTTTAGGTAATAAGCTTCTCGTGTTAACGTGCAGAAAACCCAGGCTTTTACAAGAGCAGAAATCAGTGAAGCAGATATCAGAGCACAAGTCAGAATTGGGGCTAGCAACAGTAGATGGGCCAGGGTGTACATGCACATTTCCAGATATCATCAGCAGTAATACAATCAAGGCATGGCAGAGGACAGGGAGAGCTCTGCTGTGTTGATTTATGACATTTGAATGTGCATTAGATGGCAACAAGATCATATTGTACAGCAATTTCATTGGTAACATGAATACAAAACCGGCGAGAGGTGGTTGGAATAGGATGGGAGGCCAAAAGTCTGTGTAACCAAGAGATTCTCGAGTGTTGGAACAAACATAGTCTGTCTCACTATTGGGTCAACAAGAAAGTTCATAGTCAACAAAGCATGCAGAAAGCATGCAGGAGTCATATGGCAAAATGCACAAGAAACATTTTTAATTTAAAACGACTTGGGGCTAGCCATTGTAAGTTCAGAGTCACTTGCCCGAGTGAAAGCTCGGGAGAGAGGTGGGGAGTGTGGTGGGGGTACCTGTGCCAGACGGGGAGACAGTCCAGGGGAGACAGTCCAGGGCAGACGGTGAACAGATCACCAGGTGGAATCCAAGCAGCAGCACAACAGGCAACGGGAGTAGGTGTCACACCCACTTGGGAGAAGCTTTTATTTCTGGAGGCAGATTTCTTGTAGAAAATGCCAGTGGATGGTCTCTGGACAGCGGGAGGGGGCTTCAAAGGCCTCTGAATTTGGATGGGGCAGGCTGCGAGAGACTCCTAGCACTTGTTGGGCCCAAAGGCCTCTACACCTCTTACTTCACACCTCAGTACTAATTTAAGGTGTATCTTGTCTGTTCAAGTCAACCTGGAAGTCTTAACTCAGCATTCGGGTCCCATAAAGTAAAATATATCATTGTAATGTACTTTATTTTTCATTTTTCTTCTTCTTGGCTTTCAAAATAACATCAGACCAAACACTACCCACTCAGTTCCAGGTTGGATGGTGTCCTCAGGAGTGTGCAGGGATGTCCATCAGAGCTGTTGTCAGAGAATTGAATGTTAATTTCTCTACCATAAGCTGCCGCCAACGTCGTTTTAGAGAATTTGGCAGTATGTCCAGCTGGCCTCACAACCGCAGACCACGTGTAACCACGCCAGCCCAGGACCTCCACATCCGGCTTCACCTGTCGGATCTTCTGAGGGAAGGTGCTGAGGAGTATTTCTGTCCAAAATAAAGCCCTTTCGTGGGGAAAAACAAATTCTGATTGGCTGGGCCTGGCTCTCCAGTCGGTGGGCTTTGCTGCCAAGTGGGTGGGCCTATGCCCTGCAAGGCTGCATCACTGCCCAGTCATGTGAACTCCATAGATTAAGGCCAAATTAATTTATTTCAATTGACTGATTTCCTTATATGAACTGCAACACAGTAAAATCTTTGAAATTGTTGCATTTATTTTTGTTCAGTATAGTTTCTTTATTATTTTTTATTTATTTCACCTTTATTTAACCAGGTAGGCCAGTTGAGAACAAGTTCTCATTTACGACTGCGACCTGGCCAAGACAAAGCGACAAAAACAACACAGAGTTACACATAAGATAAACAATCGTACAGTCAATAACACAATACAAAAATCTGTATATAGTGTGTGCAAATGAAATAAGGAGGTAAGGCAACAAATATGCCAATAGTGGCGAAGTAATTACAATTTAGCAATTTACTCTGGAGTGAGATATGTGCAGATGAGGATGTGCAAGTAGAAATACTGATGTGCAAAAGAGCAGAAAAACAAATATGGGGATGAGGTAGGTAGTTGGTTGGTTGGATGGGCTATTTACAGACGGGCTGTGTACAGCTGTAGCGATCGGGAAGCTGCCCTGACAGCAGACGCTTAAAGTTAGTGAGGGAGATATAAATCTCCAACTTTGATTGCAATTTATTCCAGTCATTGGCAGCAGAGAACTGGAAGGAAAGGCGGCCAAATGAGGTGTTGGCTTTGGGGATGACCTGTGAAATATACCTGCTGGAGCGCGTGCTATGGGTGGGTGTTGCTATGGAGACCAGTGAGTTGAGAAGGCAGAGCTTTACCTAGCAAAGACTTATAGATAACCTGGAGCCAGTGGGCTTGGCGACGAATATGTAGCGAGGAGCCAACAAGAGCATACAGGTCGAAGTAATGGGAAGTATATGGGGCTTTGGTGACAAAACGGATGGCACTGTGATAGACTGCATCCAATTTGCTGAGTAGAGTGTTGGAGGCTATTTTGTAAATTACGTTGCTGAAGTCAAGGATCGTCAGGATAGTCAGTTTTACGAGGGTATGTTTGGCAGCATGAGTGAAGGAGGCTTTGTTTGCGAAATAGGAAATCGATTCTAGATTTAACTTTGGATTGGAGATGCTTAATGTGAGTCTGGAAGGAGAGTTTACAGTCTAGCCAGACACCTAGGTATTTATATTTGTCCACATATTCTAAGTCGGAACCGTCCAGAGTAGTGATGCTAGTCGGGCGGGCGGGTGCGGGCAGCGATCAAGAGCATGTATTTCATTTTACTAGCATTTAAGAGCAGTTGGAGGCCACGGAATAAGTGTTGTATGGCGTTGAATCTCGTTTGGAGGTTTGTTAACACAGTGTCCAAAGAAGGGCCAGATGTATACAGAATGGTGTCTTTGACGTAGAGGTGGGTAAAAGAATCACCCGCAGCAAGAGGGAGATCATTGATATATACAGAGAAAAGAGTCGGCCGAGAATTTAACTCTGTGGCACCCCCATAGAGACTGCCAGAGGTCTGGACAACATGCCCTCCGATTTGACACACTGAACTCTATCTGAGAAGTAGTTAGTGAACCAGGCGAGGCAGTCATTAGAGAAACCAAGGCTGTTGAGTCTGCCGATAAGAATACTGTGATTGACAAGAGTCAAAAGCCTTGGCCAGGTCGATGAAGATGGCTGCACAGTACTGTCTTTTATCGATGGTGGTTATGATATCGTTTAGGACCTTGAGCGTGGATGAGGTGCGCCCGTGACCAGCTCGGAAACCAAATTGCATAGCGGAGAAGGTACGGTGGGATTTGAAATGGTTGGTGATTTGTTTGTTCACTTGGCTTTCAAAGACTTTAGAAAGGCAGGGCAGGATGGATATAGGTCTGTAACAGTTTGGGTCTAGAGCACATATGTCAGAGTCAAGGCCCGCGGGCCACATCCGGCCCGCGAGAAGGTTTTTTACGGCCCCTGGGATGATCTTGATTTATTATTAGAACCGGCCCGCAGACCGCAGCAAGCCGGCAGCCCGCAGATCTTTTACACGCACCAATACTACATTTCCCACAATGCAACGGTGACGCACCGAGCAGTAGGCTGCTTCATTTCAATATTTATTGGCACAGCAGTCGTCAGCATCACAGTAAAATTAACTTTCAGATACCCATCAAAAATGGCAAAACGGAAGGTGGACACTGAGAACCGGGGTTTCAAACAAGGTGGGAGTCGGAGTATATGTTCACGGAGGTAGCTGGAAAACCTGTGTGTCTTCTGTGTGGAGAAAGTGTGGCGGTACTGAAAGAGTATAATCTGAGACGACATTATGAAACGAAACACGCGGACAAAAACAAGAATATGGACATGGAACAAAGGCTACAAAAGGCAGAGGAATTAAAACAGGCCTCAAATCTCGACAGGCTCTGTTCAAAAAGCCAAATCACAAGGCCAGGCTGCTGTCAAGGCCAGTTTTATTTTGGCAGAAGAGATCGCTAAATCAGCCCGGCCATTTACGGAGGGGGATTTCATCAAAAACTGCATGATTAAAGTTTGTGACGAAGTTTGCCCAGAAAAAGGCAACTCTTTTTAAATGTGAGTCTGAGCAGAAACACCATTGCCGAGAGAGTAGACCAGTTGTCCATCAATCTAAAAGAGCAGCTTGTGAAAAAGGGAAAAGATTTCATTGCATATTCCTTGGCTGTGGATGAGAGCACCGACATTTCTGACATTGCCCAGTTGTCAATTTTCATCCGCAGAGGAGTTTTTGGCTTTACGTCCTATGCATGGCACAACTACGGGGCATGATTTGTATGAAGAGGTGTCAAGATGTGTAAATGAGATGGAGCTGCCTTGGGAAAAACTCGTGGGTTTGACAACCGAGCACCTGCGATGTGTGGACACAGGAGCGGACTGGTGGCGAAGATACGGGAAAAGATGCAAGAGGAAAACGCGACAGGTGAGCTGACAGCTTATCATTGTATCATACACCAGGAAGCGTTGTGCGGTAAAGCCTTGAAAATGGAGCATGTAATGAGCATCATCACGCGCACAGTTAACTTTATCAGAGCCAAAGGTTTGAATCACCGCCAGTTCAAGGCATTTCTGACGGAGTTAGAAACGGAGCATGGTGATTTGCCTTATCACACAGAGGTGCGATGGCTAAGCCAGGGAAAGGTGCTTCAAAGATGTTTCGAGGAGGAGATTTGTCTGTTCTTGGACAGCAAAGGGAAAGACACAACACAACTCCGAGACGAAATGTTTCTGTGTGAAATGGCTTTTCTGTGTGACATTACGAGTCATCTGAATGCAATGAACTTGCAGCGGCAGGGTCGGGATCATGTCATCTCTGATATGTAAGTACAGTGAAGGCATTTAAAACCAAACTGACTCTGTGGGAGACGCAGATGCGGAAAGAAAATTTGAGCCACTTTCCCAGCTGCCAGACCATGAAAGAGAAGCTCTCTACCAGTGCGTTCCCGAGCGCACAGTTGGCTGATAAAATAGGTATGCTTGCCGCTGACTTTCGACGCCGATTTGCTGACTTTGAAGCACAAAAAAGCAGGTTGGAACTGCTCGGTCCCATTTGCTGTTGACGTGGAAAGCTCACCACCAAACCTCCAAATGGAGTTGATTGACCTCCAATGCAATGATGCACTGAGGGCAAAAAATGCGGCAGTGGGTGCTGCGGAGTTCGCCCGTGACACAATGCCCCAGCTGCGCATCCAGGCTGCTCAAACGTTGTCTATGTTTGGCAGCACATACCTGTGTGAACAACTTTTTTCTTTGATGAACCTGAACAAAACATCACACAGAAGTCGACTTACTGCTGAACACCTCCACTCAATTCTGAGGATTTCCTCAGCTCAGAGCCTTACCCGAACATTGATGAACTTGTGGAAAAGATGGGACACCACCAAGTATCACCCTCAACCTCAAACAAGTGAACATTACTGTGCAATCACATATTTAGAGTTTTTACTCAGTTCAAGTTTAAAAGTTAAAGTTTAATATTTGTTTTCACTGCATGTTACTTCTCCTTAAACAAAGTGTTGTTTTTGATTAATAGATTTTTGCACTTTATTTTATTGTATTTCAATCCAATTATATTTTAAAAATATTTCAGTTGAGTGGATGATAGAAAATTGCTATTATTGTTTTTTTCTTTGAAGTAAATTTAGCCCACTTTTGGCTAAAATAGAAAATATAGGCTACTGATGGTGCCTTGAATACCGGTTTCTTTCATTTAATGTTCATGTTATGGGGATTTTTATATAAAGGAAATTTGTCTTTTGTGTCTGTTGAAAATTAAAGATTACTGACAGAGCCATAAGAAAATATTGCTTTATTTATCTGATCATATTGGAATATATTTGTTAGGTTTTCAGTAGGTTCAATTAGGTTCACTAGACTATATGCGTCATTTAAAAAATTTTCAATGAACATTCGAACAGTCCGGCCCTCGGCTTGTAGCTAAATTTTTTATTTGGCCCTCCGTCCATTTGACTTTGACACCCCTGGTCTAGAGTGTCTCCCCCTTTGAAGAGGGGGATGACCGCAGCCGCTTTCCAATCTTTAGGAATCTCAGACGATAAGAAAGAGGTTGAACAGACTAGTAATAGGGGTTGCAACAATGGCGGCGGATAATTTTAGGAAGAGAGGGTCCAGATTGTCTAGCCCAGCTGATTTATAGGATTCCAGATTTTGCAGCTCTTACAGAACATCAGCTGTCTGGATTTGGGTGAAGGAGAAGCGGTGGGGGAAATTTGCAGGATGCAAATTTCTGTTTGAAAAAGCTAGCCTTAGCTTTCCTAACTGACTGTGTGTATTGGTTCCTGGCTTCCCTGAAAAGTTGCATATCGTGGGGACTATTCAAAGCTTGTGCAGTACTCCACAGGGTGTTTTTGTGCTGGTCAAGGGCAGTCAAGTCTGGAGTGAATCAAGGGTTGTATCTATTCTTAGTTCTACATTTTTGTGAAAGGGGTGTCGTGTCTTTACTATCATTAAAGTGAAGACATAGTTTTACATTTACATTTACATTTAAGTCATTTGGCAGACGCTCGCAGAAGTGCTTTAGGGAACGTTTGACAGTAATGAGGGGTGGTCGTTTGACCGCAGACCCATAACGGATACATAATGGAGGCAGTGTTCTCTGAGATCCTGGTTGAAAACAGCAGAGGTCTATTTAGAGGGCAAGTTGGTCAGGATGATATCTCTGCGGGTGCCCGTGTTTACGGATTTGGGGTTATACCTGGTAGGTTCCTTGATCATTTGTTTGAGATTGAGGGAATCTAGCTTAGATTGTAGGATGGCCGGGGTGTTAAGAATATCCCAATTTAGGTCACCTAGCAGTACGAATTCAGACGATAGATGGGGGGTGATCAATTCACATATGGTGTCCAGGGCACAGCTGGGAGCTGAGGGGGGTCTAGGACAAACGGCAACAGTGAGGGACTTATTTCTGGAGAGATGGATCTTTAAAAGTAGAAGCTCAAACTGTTTGGGCATAGACCTGGATGTTATGACAGAACTCTGCAGGTTATCTCTACAGTAGATTGCAATTCCGCCCCCTTTAGCAGTTCTGTCTTGACGGAAAATGTTATAATTGGAGATGGACATTTCAGATTTTTTTGTGGCATTCCTAAACCAGGATTCAGACACGGCAAGGACATCAGGGTTGGCGGAGTGTGCTGAAGCAGTGAATAAAGCAAACTTAGGGAGGAGGCTTCTGATGTTAACATGCATGAACCCAAGGCTTTTACAGTTGCAGAAGTCAACAAATGAGAGCACCTGGGGACACACAGGGCCTGGGTTAACCTCTACATCACCAGAGGAACAAAGGAGGAGTAGGATGAGGGTACAGCTAAAGGCTATAAGAACTGGTCATCTAGTACTTTGGGAACAGAGTATAAAAGGAGCAGATTTCTGGGCATGGTAGGATAGATTCAGTGCATAGTGTACAGACAAGGGTATGGTAGGGTGCGATTACAGTGGGGATAAACCTAGACATTGAGTGACGATGAGAGAGGTTGCATCTCAGTTAAGCTCAGTGCGGTCTCTGCATGTGTGGGGGGTGGGACAAGGGGGCTATCTAAGGCATGTTGAGCAGGACTCGGGGCTCCACAGTCAAATTGAACAATGAGAGCTGCCCTAAACAACAGTATACAAGTCATATTGACATTAGAGAAAGGCATAAAGCAATCACAGGTGTTGATTGGGAGAGCTAAGACAACAACTGGTGAGACAACAACGGGTAAACAGCTAGGACAACAACGGGAAATGCTGATGAATGGGCAGAGAGGGTTCGTTTGCTACACACAGGGCCTGAGTTCGAGGTTGGGGCAGACAGATTAACAAAATGAAGTACCGTGTTAATGAACAGTCCAGCAGGCATCAGCTGTGTAGCCGAGTGATCATAGGGTCCAATGGGCAGCAATAGATGAAACAGGGAGCCGTTCGGTAGTCGATTACTACGCTAGTCGAGTGGGAGACACGGCATTCAGGAAGCTAGCAGGCCGGGGCTAGCAGATGGATCATCAACATCCACGATGCTGAGGCCGGTTGAGAGCACGTTGCCTGAGTTACGTCAGCAGACCTGCAGACCAGTCGTGATGGATCGGCGGGGCTTCGTGTCGACAAAGGGTCCAGGCCAATTGGTAAGAGAGCTATTGTTATTGGTGTAGTTATTTTGCTACCCGGGAGATGGGCCTAGCTCGAGGCTAGCTCGAGGCTGACTGGTGAATGCTTCTGGACAAGGATGTTAGCCACTCGGTAGCAACTAGCTAGCTGCGAAGATCCGGTGTAATGTTCCAGAGCTTGCGGCAGGAATCCTATGATGTAATGGAAAGAAGCAGTCCGATAAGTTCAGGGCTGGTATCGCGCTGTGCAGACTGGCAGGTACTACCCGGGCTAAAGCGGCTGGGCTATTGTCACGAGAATTCTCAATCCCAATGATGATAACTAAACAATTATTTGAGCTTTGACCAATCCCCAAGGTTTAATACCCTGGGTTTAATAATAATTAGGCAAAGACTCAGATTCTGCAAAAGGTTCGTAAGCTTTATTCAGAAAATGTTCTCAAGTCAACCAAAAATTTAACAGTCTTTATAACCCCCTCTACACACACACACACACACACACACACACACACACACACACACACACACACACACACACACACACACACACACACACACACACACACACACACACACACACACACACAGAGACACACAGACAGGTTTATCACTTTTCTACCAGCCTTGGCAATTTCTCGCTGTTCCTGTCCTCCCCAGATAAGAGGGACATTGGAAGGAGCCTCTTTCCTGTTGTCCTTTGTTCTCTCAACTCTCACAACACTACATAGCAACACAATGGTCTGGTCACACATATTATGGAATTATGACTACTGGCACATTTCATACAACTTAATTGAACAATCCGAAATTCCTTTTTATTACCCAAGAGAGGATGGCTTTCACTTTCGCAGTGATAAATTCATGAACTTCTTTGAGGAAAAGATCATGATTATTAGAAAGCAAATTACAGACTCCTCTTTAAATCTGCGTATTCCTTCAAAGCTCAGTTGTCCTGAGTCTGCACAACTCTGCCAGCACCTAGGATCAAGAGAGACGCTCAAGTGTTTTAGTACTACATCTCTTGACACAATGATGAAAATAATCATGGCCTCTAAACCTTCAAGCTGCGTACTGGACCCTATTTCAACTAAACTACTGAAAGAGCTGCTTCCTGTGCTTGGCCCTCCTATGTTGAACATAATAAACGGCTCTCTATCCACCGGATGTGTACCAAACTCACTAAAAGTGCAGTAATAAAGCCTCTCTTGAAAAAACCAAACCTTGACCCAGAAAATATAAAAAACTATCGGCCTATATCGAATCTTCCATTCCTCTCAAAATTTTTAGAAAAGGCTGTTGCGCAGCAACTCACTGCCTTCCTGAAGACAAACAATGTATACGAAATGCTTCAGTCTGGTTTTAGACCCCATCATAGCACTGAGATTGCACTTGTGAAGGTGGTAAATTACCTTTTAATGGCATCAGACCGAGGCTCTGCATCTGTCCTTGTGCTCCTAGACCTTAGTGCTGCTTTTGATACCATCGATCCACCACATTCTTTTGGAGAGATTGGATACCCAAATTGGTCTACACGGAAAAGTTCTGGCCTGGTTTAGATCTTATCTATCGGAAAGATATCAGTTTGTCTCTGTGAATGGTTTGTCCTCTGACAAATCAACTGTAAATTTCGGTGTTCCTCAAGGTTCCGTTTTAGGACCACTATTGTTTTCACTATACATTTTACCTCTTGGGGATGTCATTCGAAAACATAATGTTAACTTTCACTGCTATGCGGATGACACACAGCTGTACATTTCAATGAAACATTGTGAAGCCCCAAAATTGCCATTGCTCGAAGGATGTGTTTCAGACATAAGGAAGTGGATGGCTGCAAACGTTCTACTTTTAAACTCGGACAAAACAGAGATGCTTGTTCTAGGAACAAAGAGAAACAAAGAGATCTTCTGTTGAATCTGACGTCATAGCGTTTGATGGTTTTTGCGATTGCACATAAAGAAACGTTAAAATGTATTTTAGTTTTCCGCATTGACTGACCTTCATGTCTTAAAGTAATGATGGACTGTCATTTCTGTTCTTGCCATAATATGGACTTGGTATTTTACTAAATAGGGCTATCTTCTGTATATCACCCCTACCTTGTCAAAACACAACTGATTGGCTCAAACGCATTAAGAAGGAAAGAAATTCCACAAATGAACTTTTAACAAGGCACACCTGTTAATTGAAATGCATTCCAGGTGACTACCTCATGAAGCTGGTTGAGAGAATGCCAAGATTGTGCAAAGCTGTCATCAAGGCAAAGGGTGGCTACTTTGAAGAATCTCAAGTATAAAATATGTTTTGATTTGTTTAACACTTTCTTGGTTACTACATAATTCCATATGTGTTATTTCATCGTTTTCATGTCTTCACTATTATTGTACAATGTAGAAAATAGTACAAATAAATAAAAACCCTTGAATGAGTAGATGTGCCCAAACTTTTAAGTGACACTGTACATTTTGTTCCGGCTTGGGTTGTCAGAGAAACATCAAACTAAATCCAAATTATTCAAACCAGACCATCAATGGAACTGACACAAGCCAATACCACTATACATAAAGTTTCGGCTTTACAAAGTGTCAGGATTTGGCCAGGGTTGTTCCGGTTTTTGGTCACTAGATGCCCCCATTGTGCTTTTTGACCTTTTGTTTTCCCTTGATCCCCATTATTATTTGCACCTGTGCCTCGTTTGTATTTAAACCCTTAGTTTTCCTCAGTTCTTCGCTCTGTGTTTGTATGTTAGCACCCAGCCCTAGTATTCTGTGAACGCTTGTTGATCCCGGTGGACTCACTTGTGGAATTCTGTTTTTTTTGTTGTTCTTGTTTATTTATTTTTGAGTATCTTTTGATGCTTTTTATGCTATACCTACCACCTTGTGGATTTACCTTTTTGTCTTGGAGGATTACCTTTGTTCTTGTGGAACAAGAAAAAAGCCTTGGGTTCATGCATGTTCCTGAAGGACTTTCCTTTTTACTTTAATAAATACACTGTCTCAAGTGTCTGTGTCTGCCTCATCTTCTGGGTTCTGCCGACTATTCGTGGCTCAGTTGGTTAAGTGACTGTTTCTCACTCTGGAGACCCAGGTTCGTAACCGGGTCCTGACACAAAGGATGTTACAGAATTATCTGCCGGTGACTCTTAGATAAACACCATTGAATATCCCTCTCTCAGAGAAAATATGTAACTGGCCCTTCACATCTCTGGCCCTAATCAAACCGATTGGTTGCTTGTGACCAGGTTGCCAGGTGCCTTATCACACTGTGGAATCAGCCTATCACAGGCAGTCATCTTGGGTACCAGATCCCCAATTCCTGCCACCCCCTCTCAGTCTTCTTCAAGCAGTTACAGAGAGAGCATCAAGCCCCTACACCTCTTCCCTGCCCAACACAACTGGACTCATTCACATATCTTGACATGTGGAATGGTGTCCGTGTATAAAGTAAGTTGAAGGAGGGAAATCGTATTTGTGTATAATACTGCTGGTTCTTCTGTACAATATTAGCTTTTAATTCTATACAGTTATTTGCCATTTGTTTCTACTCTTTTCTGGAAGGTTCTGCATCTGTGCATTCTTTCCCTGGTGTAATAATTTGGTATGTGAATATTCGTTGCCTATATTGTCTCCTGTTACAGAACCACTACCATTCCACTTTCCATGTCTGCCAGTGTATGTCAATAATGTATCCCTGTGTGTAACTCTGAAGTTGAATCATTCCTCATGTCCTCTGAACAGGCTAGCGTGTCACAGTCCAGCAAAAATATGGAGAGCCAGGTCGCACTCTTTCAAATGGTGTGAAATTACTGGGCAAAATCGTGTGCAATTATAGGTCCCCTTGGCAGTCCAGTGCCCTGATCATTGTCTTGTTTCAAGGTATTTATGGAGACAATACTGCAAAAATAACACCTCAACCCTGAAGACCTCCACCTGGCTGCCACAAGCTCGCTCAGAACAAGCTGCAGAAGTCATGATTCATTTGGAGTAGAAAATGCTGTATTCCCACATGCTTCAAGTTGCACTGGACCAGGGTTTCTGTAATGAGATTGTTTGTTTGGTTGATGTGAGGAGTGTGAATGATGTTTGCTGTACTAATGATTCTGATGTGCTGTTTGAAACAAGTCATGCAATTGAAACCAAGTGCCCAAATGATGGTCTAAATGCAAACTCTTAACCCAGCCATATACAGATACTGTAAGTACGGGGTAGGTCATTGTTTCATCCATGCTGGTAGGAGGGGAAGTTTCCCCTGTCCTCTCTCCATCTGTCATGACCCGGTATGTTGCTACCCACCTTTGTGGGACTTTTATAGTTCATGAATTGATGTGCACATATTACATTTACATTTAAGATGTGCACATATGAATTACATGTTGTGTCTGCTACATACTGTATTTGAATAGCTGTTCTTGTAAAATGTTAAACTACTGTATGAATCTGTTGCTTTGAGGTTCTGATGCTGTAAAACGAATTGTCCATTTCTTTCTGTGGACTATGGAAGAAGAGACATTTGTCTTTTCAAATGTAACCAGCACAAACATGTAGTTCCACCAATATCTCATCTTTCACTAATTATGTTACATATGGATAGAAATATAGTTTCAGATGATCATCAAATCAAAATCCAAATGTATTTGTCACATGCTTCGTAAACAACAGGTGTAAACTAACAGTGAAATGCTTACGGACCCTTCCCAGCAATGCAGAATGCAATAAAGACATTCAAATAATAATAGAAATTTTGAGAAAAGGCCTCCCGGGTGGCGAAGTGGTTAAGGGCCCTGTACTACAGCGCCAGCTGTGCCACCAGAGACTCTGGGTGGCACAGCTGACTAGGTAAGAGGATAGATAATAGACAGTAACAGCAGCATACTGTATGTGATGTGTGTGTGTGTATATAGAGTCAAAAAGAGTAAAAGGTCAATGCAGATAGTCCGGGTAGCTATTTGGTTAATTATTTGGTTGTCTTATGTCATGGGGGTAGAAGCTGTTCAGGAGCCTTTTGGACCGGTACCAATTGCCATGCAGTAGCAGAGAGAACAGTCTATGACTTGGGTGGCTGGAGTCAATTTTTATGGCCTTCCTCTGGCACCACCTGGTGTAGAGGTCATGAATGGCAGAGAGTTCAACCCCAGTGATGTACTGGGACGTACACACTACCCTCTGTAGCGCCTTGCGGTCGGATGCTTGAGGTGGATGTCTGCTTAACCTTTTTTAATTGGGAGCATCTTGACTGGCTGCATCACCGCTTGGTATGGCAGTAGCAGTAGCCATACCAAGCAGTGATGCAGCCAGTCAAGATACTCTCAATGATGCTGCTGTTTAAATTTTTGAGGATCTGAGGGCCCATGGCAAATATTTTCAGCCTCCTGAGGGGGAAGAGGTGTTGTCGTGCCCTCTTCATGACTGTGTTGGTGTGTTTGGACCATGATAAGTCCTTAGCAATGTGGACACGGAGGAACTTCAAGCTCTCAACCTGCTCCACCATAGCCCTGTTGATGTGAATGGGGATTTGTTTGGTTTATTCTAAATATGTCTTAAGTCCCGCTGGGGAACTAATGGGACTTTTCTGTTTTTTTATATGTTGGCCACTCGGGGAGATGCATTGTTCTTCTTGTGCGTTAGGCTACCAGGAAAATGGAATGTGGGGATTGAGGGGTTGACCAGGATCCTTCACTGGTATCCTGGAGATGGTTGTAGACACAACATGGACAATAGCTCCAGCCACCTCTCCCAGTCATCCACCTCTTCCAGTTCAGCATAAAGGTAGTGATTTATTAAAAAATATTGAAAAATACATTTTGAAATGTTTGAGAAACTGCCCTGTCAGTGGATTATAAAATGAAGTATTGACATTCAACATTAATTGAAGAGGGGTGAAATTTCCCCAGACCCATCATGCAACTGTATACCTAAACTAATGTTGTGGACTGTGATGCGCATTGTCAAACGTCACACTGGTGTCCACTTCCTTTTCCACAAAGCTTTGAAAATTAGCAATGCGAGTGTACAGCCTAATGCAGATTTAATGCAGCCTACTGTTTGAGAAATTGAGATTCAGTAGATACGGTTGATAAATGGTTTACAGAACTAAAACTTAGAAGGTTGACGTTTTCTAGGAAGGAGACAAGGTTTTCCGGAAGATAAGAGGGTAAAGCCATGACAATAGGATTAATCATGACATTTTTAAAATATTCTCTGCATTCTGTTGTCCTCTTCTTGATGTCTAACCTTCCTGTTTCTCCAGTTAAAGTATCTGTTTCTTCTTGAAGTGTCTTTCCCGTATGTTTTTAGAATATTTTTACACTTGTTTTGATGTTTGAAAAAGTTATTGCGAACGAGATTTAAATGCATTTTTATATGATTTGATTACTTCTATCAAATCAACACTTTACTTTTTTTATGTTAATCAAAGGTTGCAAAAGTACACCAGATGTTATTAGAACAATTTGCACTAGCAAATTAACACTTGACTTTATCTGTCCAGTCCCTAACAAAAAAACATTTGCTCGTGAAAGATCCTTCGTAGTAGTCAGAGAGGAATGGAATTTGTTGTCAACCTTTAAATAGGCTAACATGGAATGTCTGTTGAATGTCTGATATCAAACCTAATTTACCTTGGTATGTTCAGATGAGAGACAGGTTTGACCAATTTGGTGTACTTAATTTCCTTGGCTTCGTGAACTGCAAAAAAAAATGAAATAATGTCCAGCATGACCTGACGTAGACTGTCCCCGAGGCGACAAAGTTACTGTGGCTGGTTCTCAATATACCAGCCTCAACAGCATCCGTTGAGAGGTCTTTTTCTACGCTGAAATAGATAAGAACATCCAGTCAAAACCGGACTGTTCAAGGGCGACTCTCATCCTTTGCTATCATCTTCATTGAGACCAAGAGACTTTTATAACTGAGGCCCAACCGGGAGGAGTTTTTTACAGTTCAGTCACAGATGTCTTTACACAGAAGGATAGATAGATGGACTTTATTTACAAGTAAATGTAAGTGCAAATGTTTATTTACAGTAGCGCAGTCTACTATTATTACATTACATCTACTATTGTGTCAGTTTACAGTGCCTTCAGAAAGTATTCATACCCCTTGACTTATTCCACATTTTGTTGAGGTACAATCTTGTTTATTTTTTCAGTTTATTTTTTATCAACAACAAAAAACAATCTAGTCCTTGCCGATGACAAGCATACCAATAACATGATGCACCATGCTTGAAAATATGCTTGAAAATACTCCATGCTTGAAAATACTCAGTGATGTGTTGGATTTGCCCCAAACAAAACGCTTTGTATTCAGGACATAAAGTGAATTTCTTTGCCACATTTTTTGTAGTTTTACTTTAGTGCCTTATTGCAAACAGGATGCATGTTTTGGAATATTTTTTATTCTATACAGGCTTCCTTCTTTTCACTCTGTCATTTAGGTTAGTATTGTGGAGGAGGTACATTTCTGGCAAGCCTGCCAGAACAGCGTTACTCCAAGCAGTTTAGTCACCTCATCTTGCTCAGTTTCCAAATTATTTAATATTAGATTTAGTTGTTTGATGGTTGGTTGTGGTTGTTTGATGGTTATCTTTGTGATGGTGTCATACTGATAAACAGTGTGAGTGAGTGAGTGAGTGAGTGAGTGAGTGAGTGAGTGAGTGAGTGAGTGAGTGAGTGAGTGAGTGAGTGAGTGAGTGAGTGAGTGAGAGTGTGAGTGTGAGTGTGAGTGTGAGTGTGAGTGTGAGTGTGAGTGTGAGTGTGAGTGTGAGTGTGAGTGTGAGAGTGAGAGTGAGTGTGAGTGTGAGGTAAGAGTGAGAGAGAGAGAGGGGGACCGGGACCGGGGGTGAGGATGGGAAAGGGATTTGTATCCCAAATCAATGGTGGGAAAGGGATGTGAGTGACCCCTCACTTTCACATCGTATGACAATGCCATGCTGCCTTGATAGTGTACTGTATATTTTTGTGATTGAAAATCAAATAATTTTGCTCTGTATAATTTCTGCTCTGTATGTAATTTGTGTCTCTTTAAGCTGTTTTGAATAGTTGTTTGTGGTAACACAGGGCACCATTGAAAAAGAGACCCTAGTCTCAATTAGGATTCTCTATATAAATAGTGATTAAATCAAATGAATACAAATGTTTTAATGTTTCCTTTCAAATGTATGAAACAACGTTTTTGTATCAGAATATTCATAAACATTGTGATTGGAGGACAACTGTGAGTGTTATCAGATCAAATCCTCTCTTCTCCTCAAGCTCATTAATTATAAAATTTGCCAAAAGTCTCGCATTGGCCCGGGTATCCCGTGAACCAGACCGAATTTGATCTAAATCGAGACAGCTTGAACGGATTCCCTCAAACCGGCTGATTGTCATGATTAGGCAATAAGGACCAACTTTTCCTCTGCTGGAGATGGCAGATCGTATTTTCCCTCAGGTGGCTGAGAGGAAAAAGGCAGAAATTCTGGTTGGAACTGTGCATCAGGAGATGATGAGAGCATAGACTCGGGTGAAGGAAGGATGGCGCAGGCAGATGTGGAATATGAATCAGATGGCAGCAGAAGTAAGGAAAAAGTCAAAGTTGGGATGGGAAAGAGAGCACCTAGTGTTAAAAAAAGACATCACATTTGGTGGATATCCAGTTTCTGGGAGAATTGAAGTATTTCTGGAGTGGTTAATGCATGGAGGATGAATCGTTGGGCCAATGGCAGGAAAGAAAATAACTTGTCTATTATTGTGTCCCTCCTGACCCGAGTGAAGCTGGGGTATGTGCACTTTCCTGTAAGAGAATTTTACTTCCAGGCCGTTGCAGTTTAAACGGTATAGAATGTTTGGACATGAAGAAAGTGTCTGCAGGCGGAGGAATCCGAGATGTGGAAGTTGTAGAAAAGAAGGTCATGGTGAAAGTTATGAGGAAGATGTGAAGTGTCGCAACCGTTGTGAAAAGCATGTAGCTACATCTTCGGAGTGCCGGACGAGGGTGAAAGAGAATGAGTTTGCCAATGTCAGGGCCGTCCAGAGAATTTCATGTGCAGAGGCCTTCATATTAGAGACCTTCAATGCAGGCTGCGGAGTTGGCTTCCCACCAGCAGGATCCACGGATGTTACATGTAAAGAAGGTGCACTTTGTGATTTGTATGGCAATGGTGATCAGTGGCATGGCTAAAGTGGAGGGAAAGTCCAGGAAGACTACATTATTTTGAATGTGGCAGAGCAGTCCCTGGGACTAAAAGATATCTCATGGAAGGTGTTACACGAGGTGCTGTCACGAGCAGTCCTACCCTCTCAGAGCCTCAGGAAGGAGCAGTGGAAGATGGAGGAAATGAGGGAATAGGTTTTGTTAAGATATTTTGCTGTGTTTTAGGTTATGCGGATTAGCCACCCCCTCCTTTTTTTGGACCTCTGTACAGTTGGTGGCGGTAATGCACCATAGATATTGGATGCCAACCGCCGTTAAACTCCACCGAAGATGAAGAAGATTAGGCAGTATAATGATTTCACACTACAGAGTAGAAGCTTTACTGAAGTAGAGCAGTGGTCCCTCAGGTGGGGCTTCAAGTTTTCAGTTGAGAAAGCACACGGTTTTTCTAGAAGGAAGGTTGGGGAGGAAATATACTTGAAGTTTTATGGCGGTAATCTGGAGCCGGTGGGAGTGTTTAGATTTCTGGGGGTCTGGTTTGACACTCGAATGACATGGGCAGAGCATATTAACAGATCAGTTGTCAAAGGAAAGAAAATATTGAATGTGATGCGTTGCTTGTCAGGAATGGAGTGGGGGCAGATAGAATGCCATTGAAAATGATATATAGCGCTATTAAGGTCATCAATGGATTATGAATAGATTTGTTATCCAGGCCCAAGCCCTAAGAATCTGTTGTGGAGCACTTAGTACCTCTCCGGTGGCAGCGAAGCAGGTGGAGTTGGGAGAGATGCCGTTAAAGTTAAGAAGACAACAGCTAACCTTGACATATTGGGTTAATCTACAAGGACATAAGGTTACACATCCTACATAAAAGGTGCTCCTGGAGTGCTGGGAACATCAACAAAATCTGAATACAAGCTTTGAGTGGATAGGCAATTGCATGGTGAGAGAGATGGGGTTGTTTGGGAGGGAGTTTAGCCCCTCTGTGGTTCTTCCTGCTATCCCACCTTGGTTTCTCCCTCAGACAGTGATAGATCTAGGGTTGCTTGAGAGGGTAAGAGATGTTGAGGAAGTGAGGAGATTCAGTTGTAAGTGAACATTTAAGAACACAATACTAGGCTTTCTTGAATATTTTCACAGATGGATCTAAGGACCCTAAAACAGGGAGCAGCTTTTAGTGTTCCTGAGTTTAAGGTGGCAGTGACAAAAAGAACAATGGATAATTTATCTGTTTACACAAAGGAGTTGTTGGTCATACTATTGGCTCCAGAGTGGGTGGAGGAGGTGAGGCCAGACAGGGTAGTCATCTGCTCTGACACCTGTACAGCACTGATGAGCTTAAATTCATGTGTGTCTCAGAGCAGACAGGATGTATTGTATGAGGTTTTGCAGTGTTTGTATAGGGTGAAACAGATGGGGGTATTTGTGATGTTCCTCTGGGTACCAGCTCATGTGGGAGTAGAGGGGAATGAGGAAGTGGATATTATTGCCAAGCAGGCTCTTAAACATCCTAATGTTGAGATGGAATTGTCAATCAGTAAAGCAGAAGCCAAGGGATTCATAAGAACAGTGGTTAAAAATAAGTGTCAAGAGATGAGGAACAGGAAGAGTATGGGAAGACACCTGTATAAGATCCAGGACAAGGTGGTGGCAGGGAGGTCCTCGGGCCGATTGAGACAGGAGGAAAGTGTAGTCACAAGGCTGAGACTTGGACACACAAGGCTACATAGTACATCGAAAGTGGTGGGGAAACGTTCGAATGGGAGGTGTGATAATTGTCAGGAGGAGATGGAGACTGTGGAACATGTTCTATTTCAATGACAGAAATATATGAGAGAAAGGGAGCGATTGTTATTAGATTTGAGGAGTAATGGGGTTGAAGAACCAGGATTAAATGAACTCTTGGGGAAATCTTCGGGAGATGTAGTGTTTAATAATGTATTTTGTTTCCTTCGGGAGACGAGATTATTGGGTAGGATTTAGACCGTCACTGTCTCTGGTCCACACTCTAGTCAGGTTGGTGGCAGTAATGCACCTTAAAGTTGGTTGCCAACTGCCATATAAACTCCACAGAAGAAGAAGAGGAACGTATTAGGCTGACGCACAGTCCATACAGAAGCTGGCGGCATGCACCCATAACATTTGTTTGCAGACCACAGTAATATCGAATAAGAAGTTTAGGCACGGACGGCAAGAAGTTGTGTTGAAAAGGTCGCATGTTGAGCTCAGAGAGGCACGTCAACTTCACTGAAAAGGGTAGCCAATCACCATACTTCTGAAATGCCGAATGGTAAGTAGGACTGCAGCACCACACTAGTGAGTTTATCTGTATTTGGTGTTGCGTTTAAATATATCATTAATCAGGTAAAGCGAAGGATCGTTTTCTGAAGCCACTTGTAGCAGACTACGAGGAACTGCTGGGTCGTTTCCAACAGACGGAATCCGTGCGGTTTGAGGAATTTACTGCTATTTGGAGAAACATGGGCTTCTCAAGTGTATTTTAGTAAGTCCCGTTTCTCTTCATCAGTCGTCTCTTTAAGATTACATACCGGCCTACCTAGTGTCGACAATTTGTTGCCAAATATGCATTTGCCATAATGCGCTCTTTTTTTATATGCAAATTATTATTAGACCACTCTGCCAACCTGTGCCCGGTTTTCCGATAACGATGGAATGTAGGCTTACTGGTGTTTTAACGATGCGTCTTTCCTACGGCTGAATATTTAACACGAGTGTCCCAAAACGCCACGCAGAGAACAACGCTAAGTGCGTCGTCGGAATGTTTGTCGATACTGATCGGATGGAAATAAGGGCAGCACTGCTCTCGGGGCAGCGTTCTCAGTTTAAAATCGGAATTATTTCACAATACTGACGACGGATGAGCTCCAAGTGAGAGTTTACAATCTGCGGCTGCAAGTATTGAAGTGGCTTAATGTATTGCAATACTCAATCAAAATGCACCAAATCAGCGATTTGGCACGTCATTCCGCAACATTTTAGCCTTACGCATCATGAAATGTATTTGACAAATTAGGCAGTAGGCTACAAAGAACAAAATATATTCAATTTATTGAACATGAAATAGGCGTATTTTCTACTCTATTTATATTTCAATGCAGTCATCTTGGTTTTAATTAAGTTTATTTTATATCCCGCTTGTATTAATTGCAAAGACATTAGCAACTTTTGCTGTAGTACACTTTGTTCAGCAGTTGCAGAGACGGATAAACCATGTGATTCTAGGTTTTGCAGAGATCTTCTGTGTATAAAGTGACGCGGGAGGGCAAAAAAGCATATACTGAAGCATGTAGCTTCGAGTGGTCAGAGGCAGACGTTAGGGGTGCTTGTTAGATTACGAGCGTTTTCAAGTGCTACTTTAACGATGGTTTTGAGAAACAACTCGAGGTTAAACGATGCTCCTACGAAGGTTCTAAAGATGAATTTCTCCTTAAAATGCTTTTTGGAAACTGGGCCACGGTCACGTTCCAGTGTTTGACAAAACACATTTACTTGAACAGTGCAGATGCAAAGTTTGGTAATGGCTCAAATCGTAGTTCTTTAACCAACATTTGCACTGTTTGTCAAGAAAATGTGTTTTTGTAGATATTGGTAGAAGTACTCCTTGTGCCAGGCAGGTAACATCACTGGGGAAGCAGCCAATGTGATAAATGTGTTTGCTCAATAAATCCTGTTAATTCATTAAAAAAAAAAACAGAAATATACAAACAAGTACATAAACCTAACATGCAGGGGTATTACATATCAAGATTCATTTTTATGGTGCTTATTTGTTTTTACATTTACTGATCATTTCAAAAATAATATTTCAATTATTTCAATCTTAAATCATGTGAAGAGGGATTTGTTCTCTGCACACTTCATTTTATGGACAGAATCTACCATGAAAGATAAACAAATTAACAATGAGTTAAATCAGGGTCCATATCACTTGGATGAAAATAAAACATAATATCAGAGTCTTTCAAATTAACATTAATAGATTTTATTTTGGGGGAAAAACAACTCACACAAATCTTCTGACATAGGAACAGTTCCAAAATAAATAGTCGAGTCTCTGGGTCACAACCACAAAATACATATTTGCTATCAATAGCTATTTAAAATGTGAATAATAAAGGTCTTTACAGGGTAGATTCTATGAATGAGTTTGTATGATACTTCTTTCACCTTATTAGATATACAATATTTTCCAGACAACAACGAAACTTTGTTCCAGTTCACTTGTCCTAGGGCTGCACTCCAAGTGTATTTTAGCAGAGGGAATTGTAACATATTGACAGTTTCCTTATGTACATGTTATTACATTTGTAGTTTAAAATGTCAATTCCTTCTAATTGTATTGAGGCTACAAAATCCTCAACACTTGAACTTGGAGTATTGTTATTTTCTCCTAAAAGTAGAATAGCATCTTTTGGGATAGCTCTAACAACCATTTGATACTCCTCAGGAGTGAATGTAACATTGTGTTCTAATACATTCTGGATAATCATATCGTTGTGCATCATTAACAATAATTGTTTAACCCAAATCATGTTGTCAAACCAGTTATGGAAAAACAGACATGTTTTTGTATTTTATGTGTCTATTATTCCAGATTGTATACCTAATGTGGGGAAAAATTGTTTGTACATGAGGTTCCAAGTTAGAAGTACTTGTTTATGGAAGTTTGCAAGCTTAATAGGGATTTTACCCAAATCAAAGATGCATTTGATTTTCAGAATTCTAGACCACCAATCTGTTGTAATATTAAATTAGGGATGATATTCCAAATGCAATCCGTATTTCTTAAAAAGTTTTGTATCCATTTTAATCTTAAATATTATATTAGAGGTTTTAATATCCAGAGCATTCAACCCTCCCTCACCTTGGGTGCTACATATTACCACTTTTCTCAAATAATGAGCTTTATTCCTCCGTATAATAAACCTCAGTATGAAGTTAACTAATTTAGAATCAACCATTTTAGTTCCTGACAGAGGAACATCCAAGGCAAGGGAGGTATAAACTCATCTGGACAGACCTTCAAATTGTGATAAAAGTACACGTCCAGATTAAGAAAGATCTCTTAATAACCAGGAGTTAAATCTCTTTCCAATTTTCTCTACAATAGGAGATAAATTTAAGTTGTCCCTTTCTTTCTGATCTTTGCGAACTGTAATACCAAGATATGTGATCACATCTTTTACGGGGATATTACATACTGAGTTTAAGTCACATCTTTTCAAAGCAAATAATTCACATTTCCTAATATTCAGAGATAAACCTGATACATGTGAGAAGGCATTAATACGCTCAATAGCTTTCTTGACTTCATTATGATCTTTCCCAAAAAATGGTGGTGTCAACCAATTGTGAACATTTTATCTCTTTGTCTTGTATCTGAGTACCCCTATAACTATTCTTATTTATATGAAGTGCCATAACTTGTGTGATCAATACAAATAAGGAAGGAGATATTGGGCATCCTTGTAAAAGTCTACAAATAAAATAACTATCTTCCATAATGTGCTCATTGTAGTCTATCTAGTCGAGTATTATTACATATGTCTGCCCTTCATTAAACCAGACTGGGTATCATCAATGATTTGGTCAAGACCTTTAAGTCTTTCTGCAAAGATGGATGCAAGTATTTTTCCATCATTGATGTGATTGGCCTCCAATTTTCTAACATCATAGAATCTTTGTTTGGGTATTACAGAAATTAGGCCTTGTGTCATAACAGCAGGACCCCTAAATCAATTGCATCCTTAAAAACATTAAATATAAATTGAATAATATCCTCGGGAAAATATTTAGAGAATTCACTGATAATACCATCATTCCCTGGAGATTTGTTCTCTTAACTTACTGATAATTTTTTAAAATTCATTAATAGAAATAGTTTCAAGACTTTTGGAAGTCTTCATCTATGAAGTTTGCGTAGTCTTTGACAGTCTAGAAGTTTGAGTCTAGAAAAGCAGATATGTCACTAGTAGGGCAGACATTACTGGTATAAAGGTTACCATAGAATTCTGAAACGTATTTTGAAATATCTTTGGGGTTTTCATTTTCTTTTCCATGTATATTGAGCTTATGAATAGATGTAAATTCAGATTTTTTTTTTCTTTCTAAATTTTAAAAGTATTGTTTTTTTTCACCTTCCTCCAACCATCTCCCTCTTAATCTTACAAATGCCCCTTTTGCTCTCTCTTCATACATTCGGTCCATTTCCTGACCTTGATGAAGAAGGAAAGGGACATTTATTCTCTTTACAACTGTAAAGAGAACTGACACTTTCCTTCTTCATCAAGGTCCCCCATAGATATTAGAGAGAGTATTTCCTTAAGTTTCTTCCCTCAAACTTTTAAGTTCAGCAATTTCTTTACCTCTCTTCATGGTATCCATCTTGAAATGATCATCTTCCAATAGTCTACTATTGAGTTTCCAATAACTCCGATTTGTTGTAATTTCAGATCCATTAATATTTAAAGATAAGATTATAACTTCATGATCAGTAAGAACTGATAGTTCAATTGATACCTTGACTACAGAATTCTCTAATGAATTAGAATCAATCAGAAGTCAATTCTTGACTGTCTGGACATGTCCTTGTTACTCCAAGTGAGTTCCTTTTTTATCAGGATATTTAGATCTCCAAATATCTACTAATCCAAGACATATGTTATTAAACTCAGGATTAACAATGGTGTGTGTGTGTGTCTGTCAATCATCACATTAGATACAGAATTCAAATCTCCACCTAAGAATTTTGATATCCTGAAATACACCTATTAATCTCTTCAAATTCTTGAAATAACATCCAGTTTTTTTTTTTTTTGATGCAGAAATATTCCCTAATGAAAATATTTCACTGTTGGTTAATTTTAACAGTAAATTTCAATGTCTAGAGCGGTGAGTCTTACTACTGATGACCTTCCCTTTAAATGCACCTCTTAACCACTCTGCAGGTGTAACAGTTTTGTTGCCATATGATAACCAGATATCATTACCCCATTTTTTTTAAATATTTTTTTTTTTCTCCAAAAATATAGATCGGAAGAACGAGCATGAGTCTCTTCTAAAAAGTATAAGTCTGCATTAAACCGTTTTCAATACAGGAAAATCGCCTTACCCTTGAGTAAATTACGAATACCCCTGACATTGATTGACCAAAGAGGTAAAGACAAACTTCAACCAATAACCTTGTTATGCTAATATAAGCTTTTCCTAAGGATATGTAACTAAATAGATTTCCATCCCATTGTTAACCTCTCCAACAAAAACAACAACAAATATTGGTCATAAAGTTACCAGTGTTCTTACTCCCACAAGGGGGAGACATTGTGTAGACTTTACAATAAGCAGTTATTCACCTGTAGTTCGTGTTTAGTTTACCAGTTCTCAGGTCAGCCTTTTCTCATTCAAGTGTTTGTGTACATTTTTTATAATAAAAGGCTGCTTTTCACCTGGCAATCAGTTTTTTTGAGTTGCAGCCATCATCGGCCACAGTTTCTCTCTGGTCACTGTCTGCTGAGGTCAGATCCTCCGTGAACCTCCATTTTTGCTTGATGAGGAATTCACAATTCTTCGCTCGCCTCCAAAGATCCCGTGTAAATCTGTTGGTGAACCGGATGATGGTTGTCCTCAGTCTCTTGTCTTGATCCTTGAGTCTTCCCAAACGATGGACGATATCTTCATTTTCCTGAAGTTTGGCTTTTGATTTGGGAATGACAGCTCCACAGATGTCAACAGCTCTGCATTTGATGTCCTCACCTGGCATTGCAATTTATTGCTCAGTCCTCATGCCTCCTTGCAGCATGCCTAAGGCACGTTCACGCAGATGAGCAGGGACCCTTTTTTTATGTCTTCCCCAGAGTCAGTAGAAAGGCCTCTCTTTAGTGTCCTAAGCTTTCATAACTGTGATCATAGTGTCCTAACCTTTGCAACTGGTGAGTATGCAGGCAATCGAAGAACTGGGACATTTTCAGCATCTGGGAATTGTGTACAGATCCTTGTGACATGGGGCTGTGCATTTTCATGCTGAAACATGACGTGATGGTGAAAGATGAATATCATGACAGTGGTCCTCGTCACGGTGTCTCTGTGCATTCAAATTGCCATTAATAAAATGCAATTGTTCATTGTCCGTAGTTTGTCTTCCCATACCAAATCCCCACCACCACCATGGGGCACTGTTCACAACGTTGACATCAGAAAACTCTAAAAATGACGTTACACAGCATATCACTTAACAAAACCAACATTCAAATACCGTTATAGAAGTTAAAGTAAAAACCCAAACCACTCCGTGCATCAATACCTATATATAGTAAACTATCAAGACACCCAGTCACTACAAAGATACAGGCGTCCTTCCTAACTCAGTTGCCGGAGAGGAAAGAAACCCCTCAGGGATTACAGTATGGTCATAGGAGAAATTGAGGATGCATTAACGTTGTAGTTACTCCACAATACTTACCTGAATGAAAGAGTAAAAAGCCTGTACAGAATAAAACATTTTTTTGCAATAAGGCACTAAAATTGCAAAAAATGTGTCAAAGAAATGAACATTGTCTTGAATACAAAGTGTTATGTTTGCGGCCAAGAGTACCACTCTTCATATTTTCAAACGTGGTGGCTTCAGTGTTCTCTTATGATAAAAAGGAACAGAATAGAGCTAAACACAGGCGAAAACCTGTTTCAGTCCTCTTTCCAACAGACAAAACGTCACCTTGTAAGCAGGACAATAACCTAAAACACAAGGCTAAAAATATGAGTTGCTTACCAAGATGACATTGAATGTTTCCTGAGTGGCCTAGTTACGTTTGATTTTTAAATCGACTTAAGTCTATGGAAATACATAAATGGCTGTCTAGCACTGATAAACAACCAACTTGGTTGACAGACCATTTTAATTTTAAGGAATGTGCATGTATTGGACAGGTGGGCAAAGCTCTTTGAGACATGCGTTGAAAAACTCAGTAGTAATCACTGCCAAAGGTGACTCTAGCATGTTATTTACTCGAGAGTGTTAATACTGTTAAATTTTCAATAAACTTTTTTTCACTATGGGGTTTTGTTTGAAGATGGGGTTGGGGTTTTGCTTGTAGATAGGTGAGGGAAAAGTATCTTGAATCCATTTTGAAATCAGGCTGTAACACAATGTTAAGGGATATTAATACTTTCTGAATGTGCTGTAAGCCTATATTTCAATCATATTGTAATCCATTTCTGGTTAATTTGATTTCTAATTTGCTAATTGTAGGCTAGTGTCTAATTTTAGCATTCATGGTGTGTAACGTGTTCAATGATGTGCCATATCTGTGGTTTAGTCTGTTATAGTGTAGGCTCGGGCCTAAGCTGATCTGTCAGTGTGGAACAATTATATGGAATGTGGCTGTTTTGGTAGGATTTGGATAGAGAAAGCCTTACGAGAGCAGCGCTGTCGTTTTCTTGTGATCCTATCAGTGCTGACACACACCCCAACTACGCACTTAGTGAAAGTTATCCCTATGTAGTGTTTTGGGAAATGCATGTGAATTCTTCGGTCGTTGTAGGAACAATGCATTGTTAATACACTCAAACCTAATCGCTATTGGGAAAAGGGGGCTTTGGATGTTGCCCCACATGCTTGACTACAAGTTCAGTTCTTCTTTCTAGTCAACTGCCATATGCCAACATGTTTTTTTATAATTTTTTATTTTTATCGATTTGCTCAATGGAATAATTAGTATTACAGTGACACATTCCATCCCTGGAATGAGCTATGTTTTGAAAACATTTAACTTTGTTCACTGCGACGTAAACAGATATTCGTATGTGGCTGTTTTAACTAACGGGAAGTACTGAACCTCTAGTCTGGTAACTGTACACATACTGTGTATAGAGTTACCATCTGTGGATACCATAGTATTTGCGTTAAGTCATACTGAAATGACTGTACCTGTTTAGCAGCATGTCACACATTGGAAGGTATATCTGTAATAATTGGTAGAAAGTTCTGATTTAAAAAAGGCATTTCCCGAGCACCCAAGAGAGCATTAAATCAAGTTGTTCCAATAATCTAAAATCCATTCCATGTTGTGTTCTTGCTTATTGCATACACACTGGTCTCACACCTATTTTGTCCTAGCTAATCATTACCAGTGCTACTGTTGTAACTCTTAACTCTTCTTAACTTTCCCTCTGATCTCCATTTCATTTTAGCGGTTCACTTGCTGGTAATGAGATGAGGGAATTCTGCCACCTAACCCTGACCATGGCCTTCAACTACTTCTTACCCCCATATAGCTTCCAGATCAGAGTGGGGGGTCTGTACCTTCTCTATGGCCTATACCACACACAGCTCGCTTCACCTAAAGAGAAGGTGCTGAAAGACACTTTAACTGTCATTATTCAATCCCATTTATTCCAATAGTGTTTTCTTTTTTTTTTTCTTTAACAATTGACTTGATATACTTTTCCACTTCCTAAACTAATATGCTGAACTGAACAATGTCTGTGGAGAATCTCAATTGTATACTCCTCGCCGCCTCCTGAGTAGAAGGTCACAGGGGATGCACCTTTTGGCTTTCTCATTCAATGGGTTTTGAGGAGGATGTGAGGAGTATGCAATTGAGATTCTCCCATAGTGTGCAACAACTTGCAGACAGCCCTAGTCTCGGAATGTCTGAGTTTCCCATACAATGACTGTAAATCTTCCAGATCCAAGTGGTCACTGTCAATCCATTTGAAATGTCACATTTGTAGAACTTTCCAATAAGTTACATCTGATACATATGGGTGAAAGTTGTTTCTCACTAGCGCAGGAGAAAATATATGCATGTTCCTGACAGTAAATAACCCCCCGACGATAGCTCATGAAGTAGATCCGTATGAATTTGCTGTTATCATTGTGTTTGGGTTATGTCCCCAAAATGACTCAAGTATCCCACTTGGGCGATCTGTTCTTGATTCTTGTGATTCTTGGATGATAAGTTGAATGATATGTATCCAACGTGTTGGGTGCTTTGTTAGATGTATTAGGGGGATGAAGTCAAGTTGAGTAAGTGTTGTTTTGTTGTTGTTTTTTCCCCTCCCAGATCAGAATTGCCCTAAAGGACTGGGAGCAAATTCAGAAGTTTTACCAGGATTCGGTGAATTCGCAGCACTATGATGCAGTTTACATTATCAGGAAGCTAATAGCTGAGAATGCTGTCCTTTACACCGCCATGCCTCAGATGGTAAGGCACTCCCAAATTACATATTGTAATTTTAAAGTATCCCTTAAGGTATTTTGTAATGTTACATACTTGGCAAAAGATAATCTAGAAATCCATTTAATGTCTACATATCTTCCAAAGTTTATTAAACAATGTAGGAGTACAAAATGGCAGTGCAGTAGCTTAAACAGTGCCCCCTGTCAGTCATCTGACGTTTGTTTACATCATTGGTCAAAACGAGATGTTAACAAAATACAACTAGTTGATTCACCTCACAACAGCAGTCTGGTCAATGTTGCTATCTGACAGACACGAATAACAGTGATGTCAGCCCATCTATCTTCATAGGAAAAGAGTAATTAGTGTCAAGTTTTTGGCCAACTGATGACATTGCAAGCTTTAAAATGTTTGTTTTTCATTCAAATGTCATGTGGGTCAGTGTTTCTGCACAATCTTGTACATATATTTAAATCATTTCAACAAATATATTTATTTTCATTATAGCAGGGCTTTCTGAACAGTGACCTAATCAGCTTGAGTGAATTGAATTCAAATTGATTTTGTTGCATTCTTGTTGGGGGTGAATTTACCTGACACTAAAATTAATTGACCTGAAATTAGAATTTCCTTGATCTAACTCAGTGAGAGGGAATTTAATTAAAGTAAAGTTGTTGAATTGACCCTGACCCCAACTTGAATCAGTCTGATTTGATTAGTATTACTCTAATTCAAATCCATTTTTGATGATTAAATTATTTACAAAATAATGTTTAAGCATGGAGCATCAGCTGCGCGAGCAACACTCAACATTCCAGAGTGCCAAAGAAGCCCAGAACATGTCTGCTGCAGAGAGACAAGACAAAGCCATAACAACCAGTTTTGATGAGTTAGTGTTGACATTTTGTTGATTCACCATTAACTAAGTTTATTAGATGGAAAACAAGCTATTTTATTTATTTTATTTCACCTTTATTTAACCAGGTAGGCTAGTTGAGAACAAGTTCTCATTTGCAACTGTGACCTGGCCAAGATAAAGCATAGCAGTGTGAACAGACAACACAGTTACACATGGAGTAAACAATTAAGTCAATAACACAGTAGAAAAAAAGGGGAGTCTATATACATTGTGTGCAAAAGGCATGAGGAGGTAGGCGAAAAATTACAATTTTGCAGATTAACACTGGGGTGATAAATTATCAGATGGTCATGTACAGGTAGAGATATTGGTGTGCAAAAGAGCAGAAAAGTAAATAAATAAAAACAGTATGGGGATGAGGTAGGTGAAAATGGGTGGGCTATTTACCAATAGACTATGTACAGCTGCAGCGATCGGTTGGCTGCTCAGATAGCAAATGTTTGAAGTTGGTGAGGGAGATAAAAGTCTCCAACTTCAGGGATTTTTGCAATTCGTTCCAGTCACAGGCAGCAGAGTATTGGAACGAAAGGCGGCCAAATGAGGTGTTGGCTTTAGGGATGATCAGTGAGATGCACCTGCTGGAGCGCGTGCTACGGATGGGTGTTGCCATCGTGACCAGTGAACTGAGATAAGGCGGAGCTTTACCTAGCATGGACTTGTAGATGACCTGGAGCTAGTGGGTCTGGCGACGAATATGTAGCAAGGGCCAGCCGACTAGAGCATACAAGTCGCAGTGGTGGGTGGTATAAGGTGCTTTAGTGACAAAACGGATGGCACTGTGATAAACTGCATCCAGTTAGCTGAGTAGAGTGTTGGAAGCAATTTTGTAGATGACGTGGCCGAAGTCGAGGATCGGTAGGATAGTCAGTTTTACTAGGGTAAGTTTGGCTGCGTGAGTGAAGGAGGCTTTGATGCGGAATAGAAAGCCGACTCTTGATTTGATTTGATTGGAGATGTTTGATATGAGTCTGGAAGGAGAGTTTACAGTCTAGCCAGACACCTAGGTACTTATAGATGTCCACATATTCAAGGTCGGAACCATCCAGGGTGGTGATGCTAGTCGGTGAGAATAGAGTGAGAAATTCTGACGATTTGTCGCAGGTGCAGCACGGTTTGAGATCATGGCTAGACGGCGGAACATTGATTTTTTTTTTTACATTAAGCCTAGTTGTATTTTTCAGCTCATCTCCACATTTTGGTAGGCTATTTCCTATGTGTTAGTCAATAATTGGATATGTGCAACTTCTCTTTGTCATTACTTGATGCCCTAAAAGAATAAATAAAGCCTTGCCCACCAGAATGTCATAAATCGGATGGATCTGAATGCATCTGGTGGAAAAAGTCCCCAATAGTCATACTTGTGAAGTGAAGAAACCTTTAATAGAAAATGACTCAAGTAAGTCTAAAATATTTGGTTTCAAATATACTTGAGTATCAAAAGTAAAAGCATCAATCATTTAAAATTCCTTATTTAGCTAACCAGATGGTGCCATTTTCTTTTTCCTACAAATTTTACGGATAGCCAAAGGCACACCAACGTTCCTACGTAATTTACAAACAAACCATGTGTTTAGTGAGTCCGCCAGATCAGAGGCAGTAGGGATGTTCTGTTGATTAGTGTGTGAATTGGACCACTTACCTGTCCTGCTAAGCATTCAAAATGTAATGAGTATTTTTGGTTGTCAAGGAAAATGTATGGAGTAAAAAGTAAAAAAAAATTATTTAGGAATGTAGTGAAGTAAAAGTAGTCAAATATATAAAGTACAGATACATTTAAAATACTACTTAAGTAGTTTTGGGGGTAAGTCCTTTACGCCACTGGAATGCTTTAATTTCTGCTTCTCTCACGGAGTGAGAACGTTTAAGGAAGCGGGGTGAGAATGCAGTAACTCAAACAGATGAAAGATTTCTCATGCAAAATGTCTTAATGACATCAGTTTGACCGGTTTTAAGAAAATTAAATTCTGTGAAAAAGATCCAACGATTTCAGTTTGTCTTGACTGCATTTCCAATTTGTGGTTGAAATACTGGTAGCTTTTATATTGCTGAAAAACAGTTTATACACTGTCCCTAAAAGCCCATTTCTGTACCCATGCGGAGGGCACCTTATAGCTCCACATTGATAGGATTGGTTGATGTTAAGTGGGGGCGGGAGGTCCTGTATAAACACAACAGCTCTGCGCCATGCAGCGCAATGTTATTTGGTGTATCATTTTAGTATAAGAAAACAAAAAAGTTTAGGAGAGCACATTGCACTTTTAATTGATTTAGATGGAATTGACCCTATTCCTCGGTTCACTGTGTCCACCTGTAGTTGACCTTCCGTGTGAAGAAGAAGCCCCAGCATCACAAGGTGTGTGAGGAGTTCCGTGACCGACCAGAAAGGGTCAAGGACCTCATCTCTACAGATATGCTGCAAGTATGGCTTTTCCTCTATTAAAAACTTTGCTACAGTAAAATCGGTTCCATGTCACACTGGGGAATCGGCACATTTTCCATGCTGAATCTGTACATCTCCCACTCAATGTGTGAATAGGCTTTTTGAACATCAGTAGGCTATAATGCAGGCATGGGGGTGTGCGTCTAAAGCCTGTCTCATACCATCCAGTCAAAATGTGGTCGGGCTGTTTTTTTGCATATAGATTGAACAAAACATATAAACATGCAACATTTTTTTGTTTACCGAGTTAGTTCATAAGGAAATCAGTCAATTTTAAATAAATAAGATTCCTTAAAAACAGTGGGGTGAGGATCAGAAAACTCCGTATCTGGTGTGTCCACCAATTTCCTCCTTCCTGTGGAATGTTGTCCCACTCCTCTACAATGGCTGTGTGAAGTTGCTGGATATTGGCGGGAACTGGAACAAGCTGTCCTGCTAGAAAAGGTTGGAGACAAAATGGGGGATGTAAATGCTGCTTTAAAAGTTGATAAAGTGTAATCCCATTTAGGAGAAAAAAGCATTCAAACATTTTGCTGCGATTTTCACACTGCTCTACATTAAAGTATTCTTTTCCCAACAATTAAACAAATTACCTAAATGGATTCTCTGAACATTCTCACCAAGTTCCCTCATTGGGCAAACCATTAACAGTATTAGATTAGTTATTCTATAATAAAAATGTCACATTTAACAGCTCCAGTGCTGCTCCTTGTTTTTGCCCATTTAGTATCTTTCACAGCCTCTTAAGCCTGAGCTCGACCATCTCTTACAGAATTCACATAGGAATATGTGACTGTGGTCAAGAGTTCAACATTAAAATACTTTATCAACATCAAGTGCTAAAGGTAGCCTACAATTAGGAAACAATTCAAACACATAAAGGCTTGGGTAGAATAAACTACTTACAGTACATTTGTAAAGTACAGACCCCCTAGACTTTGCACATTTGTTACGTTACAACCTTAATCTAAAATTGATTTAAAAAATGTATTGAATCCATCTACACACAAACCCATTTACACACAAACTTCCTTGACCAAAGCCCTACTCCCCCGATTGCTCAGTATTCCCAGGCGGCCAGCTCTAGGAAGTGTCTTGGTGGTTCCAAACTTCTTCCATTTAAGAGTGATGGCCACTGTGTTCTTGGTGACCTTAAATACTGCAGATATTTTTTGGTACCCTACCCCAGATCTGTGCCTTGACACAATCCTGTCTTGGAGCGCTATAGACAATTCATTCCACCTCGTGGCTTGGTTTTTGCTCTGACATGCACTGTCAACTGTGGGACCTTATATAGACAGCTGTGTGCCTTTCCAAATAATGTCCAATCAATTGAATTTACCACAGGTGGACTCCAAGTATTAGAAACATCTCAAGGATGATCAATGGAAACAGGATGCACCTGAGCTCAATTTCGAGTATCATAGCAAAGGGTCTAAATACCTATGTTAAGGTATTTTTAAAACACATTTTCAAACATACAGTGGGGCAAAAATGTATTTAGTCAGCCACCAATTGTGCAAGTTCTCCCACTTAAATTACAGGCCTCATCTTTTTATCATAGCTACACTTCAACGATGACAGACAAAATGAAAAGGAAAAAAATCCAGAAAATCACATTATAGGATTTTTAATGAATGTGTTTGCAAATTATGGTGGAAAATAAGTATTTGGTCCATAACAAAAGTTGATCTCAATACTTCGTTATATACCCTGTGTTGGCAATGACAGGTCAAACATTTTCTTTAAGTCTTCACAAGGTTTTCACACACTGTTGCTGGTATTTTGGCCCATTCCTCCATGCAGATCTCCTCTAGAGCAGTGTTTTGGGGCTGTTGCTGGGCAACACTGACTTTCAACTCCCTCCAAAGATTTACTATGGGGTTGAGATCTGGAGACTGGCTAGGCCATTCCAGGACCTTGAAATGCTTCTTACGAAGCCACTCCTTCGTTGCCCGGGCAGTGTGTTTGGGATCATTGTCATGCTGAAAGACGTTTCATCTTCAATGCCCTTGCTGATGGAAGGAGGTTTTCACTCAAATTCTTTCCTTTACACGGATCAGTTGTCCTGGTCCCTTTGCAGAAAAACAGCCCCAAAGCATGATGTTTCCACCCCCATGCTTCACAGTAGGTATGGTGTTCTTTGAATGCAACTTAGCATTATTTGTCCTCCAAACACGACGAATTGAGTTTTTACCTAAGTTATATTTTGGTTTCATCTGACCATACGACATTCTCCCAATCTTCTGGATCATCCAAATGCTCTTTAGCAAACTTCAGACGGGCCTGGACATGTACTGGCTTAAGCAGGGGGACACATCTGGCACTGCAGGATTTGAGTCCCTGGCGGTGTGGTGTGTTACTGATGGTAGGCTTTGTTACTTTGGTCCCAGCTCTCTGCAGGTCATTCACTAGGTGAGATCTTGCGTGGATCCCCAGATCGAGGGAGATTATCAGTGGTCTTCCATTTCCTAATAATTGCTCCCACAGTTGATTTCTTCAAACCAAGCTGCTTACCTATTGCAGATTCAGTCTTCCCAGCCTGGTGCAGGTCTGCAATTTTGTTTCTGGTGTCCTTTGACAGCTCTTTGGTCTTGGCCATAGTGGAGTTTGGAGTGTGACTGTTTGAGGTTGTGGAGAGGTGTCTTTTATACTGATAACGAGTTCAAACAGGTGCCATTAATACAGGTAACGAATGGAGGACAGAGGAGCCTCTTAAAGAAGAAGTTACAGGTCTGTGAGAGCCAGAAATCTTGCTTGTTTGTAGGTGACCAAATACTTATTTTCCACCATAATTTGCAAATAAATTCATTAAAAATCATACAATGTGATTTTTCTGGATTTTTTTTTCTCATTTTGTCTGTAATAGTTGAAGTGTACCTATGATGAAAATTACAGGCCTCATCTTTTTAAGTGGGAGAACTTGCACAATTGGTGGCTGACTAAATACTTTTTTGCCCCACTGTATGAACCTGTTTTTGCATCATTGTGATTTAAAAAAAAAATGTATTTAACCTTTTAACTAGGCAAGTCATTTCAGAACAAATTCTTATTTACGATGACGGTGTACCATAGATTGAGGGAAAACATTTATTTAATCCTTTTAGAATAAGGCTGTAATGTAACAATGCGTGAAAAGGCAAGGTCTGAATACTTTCCCAATGCACTGTACGTTACTGCAAAACTTGTTGCAATGGTTTTATGTAGGTATTTCGTTTTATGTAACAGTTTGTCACACTGAATGACCCTCTGGATTAATTTAGCATATCGGACTGTTCGGTTGTCTGGCAAGTGTGTTTTGTTTGCATTGCACGTAGGAGGTGGCTAACATTCAGAGTCACCATGAGAGGCTGAAGGCGTCCGTCTTGGAGAGGTCATCCATTGCGGCGACCCAACAGGACCTGCCGGCCCGCTTGCACAGCTGTGTGCTTGAGTTCGTCCACTGGCAGGACAGGCATGAGGTGAGCCTCTATTCTTATAGCGCAGCGAGAAAGCATATTTCAATGCAGCAGTGTTTTAATTTTCACTGTTTTGCACTATAAACATTTTTGTTGACAATTCATAAAATGTAAATTTCTACTCTGAAATATGAGACCAGAAACTGGGTGTGATTTTAAACTTGGCTTTTTGTTATGTTTAGAACCATGGAGATGCAGACCACTTGGTTTATGCTGAGGAAAAAGCCCAGCAGGTCGAGGTAGGCTTTAGCGTAGTTAGCTTTTTTGTTGTTGTACTGTAATGAAATAACGCTATGACTATTTGGGAACTTGGCATAGACCGTTAAATGCTAGAAAGCCTTCTGCACTGCTTGTTTTGCTACTGTCTAACATTACTAGAATATAGTACATTGACTGACAAACTACAAAACCCTTCGGGAGTGTACAATGGTTTTACGTCAACACTGGTGAGTACCACCATTGGCCAGATAATGACATTGCAAGCATTGAAGGTCTTATCCTTTCCTGAATAAGCTCTCTTTTTGTCCAGTCTTCCAATAGGGCTCAGCTTCTGGCATCCATCAAGACAAAATCATACGGGTGTCTTGCAGAGGTGTGCTGAACAAGAAGTGAATTTTTTTTTCACACTTCACTTTAAGTGCCACTGTTAAGTGTCTAATGCACATCTGTCAAACTCCAGTCTTTGAGGGCAGTGTCTACGGCCTTTTTCTCCTCCCTTGTACTTTATTAATCAATAAAGGTAATTGATTAGTTTAGAACTCTGCTCACCTGGTTGTTTGGGTCTTAATTGGACATTAACTGAAAGAAAATAACAAACCAGCAGATATACATCCCTCCAGGAATTGAGTTTGACACTGCTTGTCCAATACATAGTTTATTTCAAACACCACTTTATAATGGCTATGCATGTGTTTTATTAATAGAAAATGATGGGCAACATTTTCCTCTTGCTAAAAGGTGCACAATCTGAGCAATGACTTGTTTGGTATTTTCCACTGACCTGTAGGTGTCTGCACAGATCTTGGCCATGTTGGACATCAAATACTGAACACCTTGAAAAACATCAGGCGTTTCTATTGTTTATCCCCATAATGCACCACACATTGAATGTCGTTGATCACTGCTGGAGAACCAACTTAAATATATCTGATCAAACGTTCCCCTTGCCAACTTTCCCACAACAGAGGTGAAGCAACGGGAAGGTGTATTGGGGAGTAGGCCAATTAGCCTTTGTTCATGAATTTAGTGATTGGCATGGCAACACTTACAAAACTGTGGCTTTTGATAATGGAGTTATGGACAAGGAAAATGTTGCCCTACATGTGGTATATTTTTTTGCTTGTCTGCGTCATATGCATCTGGTTTATCAATTCTGAATTCATTGCGTTACTGGCTAGTGGATATACTCTGTCTTATTCAATGGAATACTTTTGAACTGATTGATCATTTTTATGTTTATCCACAGGCCTCGAAGTCACGGCGGCATCGCCAGGTGGAGATGGACACATCCATTTCTGGAACAGGCTACATTAAAGAGGCTCCCAAATATCACAAAAGTAGGGCGCCATCACTCAAGGCCCGAACCAACAAGAACCTCTGTGGGGAAGGTCAGTCAGTATACCTCTTGTTTGATGAGAACTTTTTGGAGGAGTTTCTCAAGTCAACAGTAATGTGTATAATCTTTTCTAGCCACAAAGCAAGAGAACACCTTCAGACCTGTCAGACTGAGGTTCTGTTCCGGCTGCACCACTAACAGGCAGCTAGACAAGTGGTCACACCAGGATGGATTCCGCTTAGTCTATTTTAATTCCACTTGCATGAATTACTCTTAAGGGCATGTTCAGACTCCTAGGCACCTGAACCATGGGGTAAACTTGGCATCTGCCACACCACTTATTCAAGTCAGTTAAGAACAAATTGTTATTTACAATGACTGACGACGCTGGGCCTATTGAGCGCCAACCTATGGGATTCCCAATCACGGCCCATTGTGATACAGCTTGGAATCAAACCAGGGTCTGTAGTGACGCCTCTAAGCAACTGCATCTCAGTGCTAGACTGCGGGCGCCACTCGGGAGCCTCAAATCATTGCACCGTGATTAATTATTTTGTGGCTTGGGTCTAAAATGATTTGAGCCTTGTGGAGGTCCCTGACCATAAAGATCTCACACATGCCTTTCTGTTTGACTCCAAGTATCTTGCTTGCTGTGGTGATAATCCTTCTCAGCATATATCTGGTATTGCCAAACCAACAAATAAGACAAAGTTAAGATACTCTCAATGAAAGATTTCTAAAACCGAGTTAGTGTAGTACAGTGACTGTCTTTGTAGATCAGGTCTGTACATTTTACTCCACTGAAGCTTATTGTCCAAGAGGACACCCAGATATTTGTTTTCTTCTACAATCTCTGTTCTGACCACTGATGTTGCAGAGGTAGGTGTTGTACACTCTCTGAAGTCTATGCACATCTCTTTGCTCTTGAGGACCAAGTGTGATTTGTCACACCACTCTACAAAGGTCATTTAGGACCGGGCCATGGTGTTCCTCGTCGTCATGCAACAGGCTGATCAAGGCAGTGTCATCAGCGAACTTAACGAGGTGTCGGTCAGGATGGGAACTAGAACAACTATTGGTGTACAGGAGTGTGGACAAAACACATCCCTGAGGAGAGCCTGTGTTGGTGGTGTGTTTGTCTGAAATGTGGGGACCTACTTTGACCTGCTGTGGCTAATGAAGTCCAACAGCCACAAAACCAGACCCCCATCAAAGGAGAAGTCCCTTAGGAGTCTCTGTGCCAGAATGTAAGGCTGGATTGTGTGTAAGGCTGAAGAAAAGCCAATCGAACTCTGACATGGGATTTGGCACCTTCTAGATGTCTATAGACTGTGTTGAGAGTAAGAATTGATCATCAACTCCTCTGCTGGGCAAAGTCTTGAGGAGAAAACATTAGCAATGTTCTAGCCCTCATGTCTCCCAAGGTCAGCATTGTTTTCCCCCTTGCCTATGTGGGGCACACTAGCCATGGATTTAATCTGTTGAGTTTCCTGAGGAGTGGGTCCTCTCCACCCTTTGTTTATATGCCTCCTTGTCCACCAGTATCTGTCATTTGAGCTCACATTGTACATCTCTTCAAGCCTGTCAATTACCCTCAGTAGAAACTGTCTTCCTATTAAGTAGTGATTTTTGATACCAAAGGCTTATTGCGAGAACTCAAACTAGTCACCTTTTGGTGAAATTCGGCGTTTTAAAGCCAAAAAATGTGACCTCATCGGATCTACACTAATCACGTAGAAGTTTTTGGCGGGCTATGGATGACTGCTGGCTGGATGCAAACGAGTGATTTGCATTTGGAGCAATACTGGCGGTATCCAAGGCTCAGCCAATCGTTCACATAACAGAATGCAGCACGTGACTGAAGAGAAGAGACAGCCAATGTGCTAGTTACAGCATCAGCGTGTGCTCTGCAAAGAGCAGGAGAGTGGAAAGGCAGTTTGCCAGTTAATTTACAGCCGCTTGTCCCCTGAACGATAATGAAGGGGTAGGTGAGAAGCCTGACCACGGAGACGGGGGTGAGAAGGTGATGAAGTATACTTCATGAGCTGTAACCGAAAAACAACTGGCATTTGGAAAGTTTGAGCTGAGTGAGAAAGTGTGATGGAACAATTATTGTTAGCATTAAATATCTTGCTAGCATTCTCCCTTGGCTAGCCAGAAAAATGTTGAGCAAAATCAGCCAACTAAACTGATCAAATAATTGATTTCATGGTGTGGAAAATGAGCTGGCTAATAAAATCAGACAGCCAATGTTAGCTAGCTAATGTTACAACATCAGATAAGCAAATGTTAATAACCTAACCAATTCACTATGGTATTAACTGGTAACGTTGCTGTTCCTCAAGTTATAACTCGTTAGTTTGGACACTGGCAATCTGTGTGAAATGTTAATAACAAGCTAGTGAACTAACAGTAATATTTTCCCTCTACCTTATGTGGTTAATTTTCAGAATGAGAGAATGTTTTTTTAAAAAAATAATAATAATATTTCACCTTTATTTAATCGGGTAGGCTAGTTGAGAACAAGTTCTCATTTACAACTGCGACCTGGCCAAAATAAAGCACAGCAGGTCGAAACATACAACAGTTACACATGGAATAAACAAACATATACAGTAGAACAAAAGAAAACCGTCATTACAGTGAGTGCAAATGATGTAAGAAAGGGGAGATAAGGCAATAAATAGGCCATGGTGGCAAAGTAATTACAATATACCAATTAGACACTGGAATGGTAGATGTGCAGAAGATGAATGTGCAAGTAGAGATACTGGGGTGCAAAGGAGCAAGATAAATAAATAAATAAATAAATACAGTATGGGGATGAGGTAGTTGGATGGGCTGTTTACAGATGTGAGCAGCTCTGACAGCTGGTGCTTAAAGCTAGTGAGGGGGATATGGGTCTCCAGCTTCAGTGATCTTTGCAGTTTGTTCCAGTCATTGGCAGCGGAGAACTGAGAGGAAAGGCGGCCAAGGGAGGAATTGGCTTTGGGGGTGACCAGTGAGATATACCTGCTGGAGTGCGTGCTACGGGTGGATGCTGCTATGGTGACCAGTGAGCTGAGATAAGGCGGGGCTTTACATAACAGACTTGTAGATGACCTGGAGCCAGTGGGTTTGGCGACGAGTATGAAGCGATGGCCAGCCGACGAGAGCGTACAGGTCGTAGTGGTGGGTAATATGGGGCGTTGTTGACAAAACGGATGGCACTGTGATAGACTGCATCTAATTTGTTGAGTAGAGTGTTGGAGGCATTGCTTGTTAAACAAGTGTAGCTGGAGCTGGGCCTGACTTAAACAGGATGCCACTATAAAGGTTAAAGGAACAACACACGCTTTCCCACTTTTTCAATTCAGTGGATTAAAAGGGGTATGCCAGGTGTACGCTCTGCCTGAAAGGTCAATTATGCCAACAAAGTTTATCATGCTCTGCTGGCACATTGTGGAACAGATGTCCACATTCAGAAAGTGTACAATGTAATAATATGCAGTGTAGCCCAAAGATATTGCTTTTGTTGAAATTGACAGTAAGACGTGTGAGGGGGATTATTGCATTTTACTTGATGAACTCAATTTTTGCACAAATGTAGCCTTGTCTACTATAGAGGTCACTATAATAGAGCAAAAAAAAATGCCTGTTTCATATTTCTACAAAATATATTTTTTTCCCCAAGTGCAATATTTGTGTGTGTGTGTGTGTGGTCACAAGTGTTCTATTATAAAGGCTGTCATGGCTAACTGCAATATTAGTGTATTGTTTTTTCCCTCAAGACTTGAGTGTGAGTTGCAGTAAAGTCTCGGCAACAAATAACATTGGCTTGCTTTCTTTACATTTCTTAGCTGTGAGTTAGGTTCACATTAACCACTTTCTTTTACAGAGACTGATCATGTTGATAATTTTCTTTGTTTAATTAGTTAATCTGCATTTCCTCCTAGCAGGGATTTTTTTTGCATGTTTCAGTGAAGAAAAAAGGTGTCACCTTTTTTGGGCCCTCAACAGTTTGCATCCCTGTTATTGTTAGGGAAGATTTTACAGGTTTTAGTAGGCACAACTGACTCAACACAGAATTTTACAACATGTGACGTCATTAAGATCAGAGCTGTTGTCCTCGTACCTCCCACAGAGTACAGTCAAAACATCATGGGAGATGAGTGATACTATTGTTCCATACTTGGACAGTTTCTCCAGTAGGTTGGCAAGAGGTAGACATTGTGGTTCAATGTCCCCAGGGGAGGTCTGGTGGTCGCAGAGAAAGCACTTGGTATTGTCCGATAGCACAAATCGAGTCTTATTTTTCCTAGTGTGACATTTCACATATTAGTGGTACATGCAAAGTACAGTTTTTAAAATCCCCTAAAATAAATGTCGGTGCGTCGGGTGAGATGGATTCCAGTTTCTGTGACTGGTTATTGATCAGCAAGGTGGCGGATAAGGGAAGATTGTTTAAATCTTTCTGATTCCCCCACGTTTGGGTTTGTAATCCACTCGCAGACAATCAGGGATTAGATGGGCCATTGGAATATCCATCGTGTTTGAATTGCATTGTAGTAGGAACTCTCTGCTGTATTGGATTCCGCTGCCAGTGGCGTTTTCATCATTTAGTCCGTTATTGTACATACCTGCTACAATCAACAAGATCAGTCCAGCACACCACTGTAAAGCTGTTGTTGAGAGATTGTTTACGAATTAAAAACCTAAAACGCCACACCCACTGTGGGATGCAACAGAGCCGTGCCCCCCTGTCACTCTACAAGGTGGTTGAAAGAGTTACACAGGTGCTGGCCCATGTTGACTCCAATGCTTTCAACTGTTGTCAAGTTGACTGGATGTCCTTTGGGTGGTGGACCATTCTTGATACACACAGGAAACTGTTGAGTGTGAAAAACCCAGGAGCATTGCAGTTGTTGACACACTCAAACCAGTGTGCCTGGCACCTACTACCATACCCCGTTCAAATGTACTTTTATTTTGCCCATTCACCCTCTGAACTTGTACACAAACACAATCCATGTCTCAATTGTCTTGTTTCATACGCTTAATCTACACTGATTTGAAGTGAATATAACAAGTGACAGCTTGCACCTGTTCAGTCTGTCATGAAAACAGCAGGTGTTCCTAATGTTTTGTAGACTATGCATATGGCCGATTATAAGGGGTGTTATTGCATGACTCAGAGTGCCTGGATACAGCCATGAGCGGTGGTATATTGTCCATAAACCACAGTGGGTCCTTTTTGTTATTAACTGCTTACCACCATAATTAGAACAAGTCATACCCCTTTCTGATATACCGTGACCCAAACTACCCGGTTTGATATTATGGATATACAGTACCTTTCAAAAGTTTGGACACCTGTTTTCTTAATCACATTTTATTGCTCACATGGTTAGCAGATGTTATTGCTAGTGTAGCAAAATGCTTGTTCTCGTTCTGACAGTGCAGCGATATCTAACAATTCCACAAATACCTAATACGCACAAATCTAAAGGGATGGAATATAAATATATGGATGAGCAATGTCAGAGTGGCTTAGACTAAGATGCAATAGTATAGAATACAGCATATACATATGAGATGAGTAATGCAAGATATGTAAACATTATTAAAGTGGCCAATGATTAAGTCTATGTAGGCTGCAGCCTCTGCTAGTCATGTCTAACAGTTTGATGGCCTTGAGAGAGAAGCTGTTCTTCAGTCTCTTGGTCCCAGCTTTTTTGGTCTCCTAAACTATGTTCTTATCTCGCTCTTGGTACCACTCCGGACCAACACCATTACCTCACCCAATGGCATATATCAAATACACCCCCTCCTGGACAAGATCAGAGCCAGTGACTGGCACACAGACATGTGGAGCCAAGAGAGAATTTGTTCCCCCTCAATCATCCCTTCACATGGTTCAAAAGATACGTTTACACATGACACATTCAGAGATGACTAACCAGACCTCTCCCCTCTCTGGGCCCAAGTAACTTTCCCACATAAGCATGCTATAAAATGAATAAAACATCTTATCAATGTTACCTAAAGAATTCTGATTCTGCCACGACAATATCCCAAGAGCCATGTTTCTGTGAAACAGAGTGTACAATCCTTGTCTCTCTGGAAAGCAACCCTTGTTCTGATCTCGTAAACTTTATCTAGGGACTGGATGTTAGCGAGTAATATACTCTGAAGCGGCTGGTGATGTGTGCCTCCTAAGTCTGACTAGGAGACCGCCTCCGGCTTCCTCTTCTCCGGCGGTGTTTTGGGTCGGCCTCGAATCAGTTCAAAGCCCTGGGTGGCGCAAACGAAGGATCCGCTTCAGGGTATCCTATTACTGGTCGTAGTGCTGGTAAGTTGACGCTGCTCTGAGATCCAATAGTTCTTCATGGCTGTAGAAGCGACGCAGTTTGTGCCATTTTCCTTGTAGTGTTGTAGAATAATAGTGAATACAACAAAACTATGATTTTTTAAAATTATTTAACCTTTATTTAAGTAGGCAAGTCAGTTAAGAACAAATTCTTATTTACAATGACAGCCTAGTGGGTTAACTACCTTGTCAGCTTGGGGATTTCGATCTAGCAACCTTTGGGTTACTGGCCCAACGCTCTAACCAAAAAAATGTAGTAACCAAAAAATGTTAAACAAATCCAAATATATTTGACATTCTTCAAAGTAGCCACCCTTTGCCTTGACAGCTTTGCACACTCTTGGCATTCTCTCAACCAGCTTCATGAGTAATGCTTTAACAATCTTGAAGGAGCTCCCACACACATGCTGAGCACTTGTTAGCTGCTTTTCATTGACTCTGTTTGGGATGAGTTGGGCCGCAATCTCAATTGGGTTGAGGTCGGATGATTGTGGAGGCCAGGTCATCTGATGCAGCATTCCATCACTCTCCTTTATGGTCAAATAGCCCTTACACAGCTTGGAGATGTGTTTTGGGTCATTGTCCTGTGGAAAAACAAATGATTGTCCCACGAAGTGTAAACCAGATGGAATGGCCTATCGCTGCAGAATGCCGTGTTAGCCATGCTGGTTAAGTGTGCCTTGAATTCTAAATAAATCACTGTTAGAAGGAATTAAATTCCTATATGTTTATTACCCAATTCAATTAATACTCAGCCCATTTCTAAGGATTGTAAGATACTTATTTGCATAAAATGGGCAAGACCAGTCTCAAAATCAAGCAATGGCGTTTATTCTCGAAAGTACTGAACATGATACAATTTACAACAGGTTATAAACTGAAAATGACGTCATAGATTTTAAACTGTCCCGTCCTTCCTCCACTCCGATACAATGGCAGTATAGTTCACAAGCCTTCCTACATCGTCCCCCACCGGTTTAGGTAATTTACGACCAAGCCAAGGTCTCCCTGTGTAGATAAGCATTCTAGCCAGTCTGACGGAACAGACAGTCTTTGTTCTAATTCTTGAATATAATTACACACATTATATTCAGTACTAGGATTAAAATAAAAATTCCTACATCTATACAGTATTCTGATTTAGTCAGTCCTGATTGAAATGTATACATAATTTAGTCATTATTGATAAAAATCCCTGAACAATCACCAACTGTGTCACCAGCAAAGCACCCCCACACCATCGCACTTCCTCCTCCATGCTTCACCATGGGAACTACACATGTGGAGATCATCTGTTCACCTACTCTGCGTCTCAAAGATACAGCGGTTGGAATCACAAATCTCCAATTTGGACTCATCAGACCAAAGGGCAGATTTCCACCGGTGTAATGTCCATTCCGCGTGTTTCTTGGGTCAAGCAAGTCTATTAGTGTCGTGTTTTCTTTCCAGCAATTCATCAATGAAGGCCTGGTTCATGCAGTCTCCTGAACAGTTGATGTCTTACTTGAACTCAGTGAAGCATTTATTTGGGCTGCAATCTGAGGTACACTAAACTCTAATGAACTTATCCTCTGCAGCAGAGAACTCTGGGTCTTCCTTTACTGTGGCTGTCCTCATGAGAGCTAGTTTCATCACGGCGCTTGATGGTTTTTGCGACTACACATAAAGAAATATTCAGAGTTCTTAATGTTTTGCATTGACTGTCCATGTCTTAAAGTTACGATGGACTGTCATTTCCCTTTGCTTATTTGAGCTGTTCTTGCCATAATATGGACTTGGTCTTTTACCAAATAGGGCTATCTTCTGTATACCACCCCTACCTTGTCAAAACACAACTGATTGGCTCAAACGCATTAAGAAGGAAAGAAATTCCACAAATGAACTTTCAACAAGGCACACCTGTTAATTGAAATGCATTCCAGGTGACTACCTCATGAAGCTGGTTGAGAGAATGACAAGATTGTGCAAAGCTGTCATCAAGGCAAAGGGTGGCTACTTTGAAGAATCTAAAATGTGTCATGACACCTGCAATGACAACAAGCTCAGTACGATGATGCTGTGACACACCGCGCCAGACCCTCCACCTCCAAATCAATCCTGCTCCAGAGTACAGGCCTCGGTGTCATGCTCATTCCTTCAAAGATAAATGTGAATCCGACCATCACCAGTCCTGTCTGGTCCAGCGACGGTGGGTTCATGCCCATAGGCGACGGTGATGTCTGGTGAGGACCTACCTTACAACAGGCCTACAAGCCCTCAGTCCTGCCTCTCTCAGCCTATTGCGGACAGTCTGAGCACTGATAGGTGGATTGTGCGTTCCTGGTGTAACTCGGGCAGTTATTGTTGCCATCCTGTACCTGTCTCGCAGGTGTGATGTTTGGATGTACCGATCCTGTGCAGGTGTCGTTACACGTGGTCTGCCACTTCGAGGATGATCAGCTGACCGTCCTGTAGCGCTGTATTAGGCGTCTCACAGTACAGACATTGCAATTTATTGCCCTGGACACATCTGCAGTCCTCATGCCTCCTTGCAGCATGCCTAAGGCACGTTCACGCAGATGAGCAGGGACCCTGGGCATCTTTCTTTTGGTGTTTATCAGAGTCCGTTGAAAGGCCTCTTCAGTGTCCTAAGTGTTCATAACTGTGACCTTAATTGCCTACTGTCTGTAAGCTGTTGGTGTCTTAACGACCTTTCCACAGGTGCATGTTCATTAATTGTTTATGGTTCATTGAACAAGCATGGGAAACCCTTTACAATGAAGATCTGTGAAGTTATTTGGATTTTTACGAATTCTTTGAAAGACAGGGTCCTGAAAAAGGGACGTATCTTTTTTTGCTGAGTTTAGTATGAAATTGATTCGGGAGAATGTTTTGTACCTGTTTGAATAGAAAGTGTTCTGAGCTCGCCAGGCGTCAATGCGGTTGTAATCAGATAGTATATGTTGGTTGCCTTTGGATTGTTGGTCTTATTAGATTTGTCCAGATTGGCATTCATGTCTGTCCCAATAACCAGTTGGTGTTCAGTTAATTCCAACAATTATGCTGTTGAGAGGATCATATCAATTAGAGCATACACATTAATAAAGGCAATTTATTTCCATTATGGATCCATTTTTAGGAAAGTGATTATGCTTTCCTGGTCTTTGCCTTTACCAAGGATAGGGAATTTGAGTATGTATTATTGCGATTCCACGATTAGTTTTGTTTGTACAAGTGGTTCTCTATTCGGTCTCTTTGGCGCAGGTGTGTTTCTTGGAGCATTGCTATATCAATATGGTTTCTTGCGAGAATGTTAAGACCGCTTGAACATAGATAGGAATATTAAGGCCTTTGAAAATAAGTAAACAATTTACAAATAATTTGGCAGACTTGATGAGTAAGGGTGGGTAATGACAAATAAAATGTAAAACTTCCAGATGGGAATAGCTGGTGTTGCCATTGTTTTTCTAAAATGAAAGTAGTAGCAGCAGTAGCTTCTTTTGGTTAGGCAGTGACCAATGGGTGGGTTTCCCTGTGGGCCATGCTTTTTATTTTACATCAACACTAAAGATGCTAAACAAAATAAGTAAACAATTTACAAATAATTTGGCAGACTTGATGAGTAAGGGTGGGTAATGACAAATAAAATGTAAAACATAGATATGACACATGCAAGCCTAATCCCTTAATATTCAAAAAAAGGTGTAGCAGTAGGATCCATGGATTAATTGACATGGTGTCATCACTGTTTAGATGTTCTGGAACATAGGCAATATAATTACAAGTTCAATGCTCAGCAATATTGTTCCTTGTACCCAAACATGAGGGGTGTACTCATTTGTCTTATGCTGAGGACAGCATCATAGCAATAGGCTATGCTGCCATACTGACTGTACATGGAACCCCATGACTGGCTCATTCAGGTGTGCTATCCATCTGTCAGCTTGTCCAGTTGTGTATTGGGTTTTATGTGCTTCTCAATGAAGTCTTGACCATCTTTTGGCTGTGCAAATAGTGTTTTGTGTTCTGGAAGGTTAATGAGTTTAGCTGGGTGGATGAAGCCGCATCTCAGGCTTAGCTTTCGTAGCTGTAATCTCACTTTGTTGTAGGTCTCCCTCGGTTTTAGCAGTTTGTCACTTAGGTCTGGGTAGATGCTGATCCTCTCACCTGTATAGGTCAGAGCCCCGGATTCCGCTGCATGGTGAACAATTCGCTGCTTGACTTCCAAGCTGTGGATCCCTACAATCATACAACGAGAGCCGTTGTCGAGTTGATCCGTGTGGCGCACAATGTTAATGAGTGGCATGGGACCCAGCTTCTCCTGCCCGAACAGAAGGAAGGAAGTTGTGTTGCCCACTTCCACTCTAGTTTCAAGTCCTGTGACCCCGCACATTACATTTACGAGAATGATTTAAGTGATTCCATTTTCTCTTTTAGGAGATTGATTATCCCTTCCAACTTAGCTGGCGCTGTTTCTAGGTCATGGAGTCTTCTCCAGATTGTCCACTTTGGTTGAATAGGTATCTATTTTAGCAGTGAACACTGCCATTGATTTCAGTTATCGTTTTTTATTGTAAGTCAAGGGCAGAGGCAATCTTCTCACCAACAATCTCTCGTATACTAGTGGCCTGCTATTTCTGTTGCCTGGTATTGAGAGCTGCCATGTTTCCACAGTTGAATTGTGGATGGACAAATTCTAGCTGCTGGGGCGTAATAGACTAGTTATTTCTTGTCGCACAATGCATGTCCCCACACCTTTAATATGATATTTAGTCAATTCATGGTAATTTGCCAAAGAAAGCCACAAAGGCCATGTGTTTCAGTGTATGCCAGCTGACTTTTGAGGGATAGATGAATGTGTACTGTGTTGATGCATTTGACCTGTCTGTCCAGGCTTGTAAGTCACTTGATTGATACAGATGAGGCTGGTGGGAAGAGCTATAGGATTACGGGCTCATAGTATTGGCTATAATGGAATACATGGAGTCAAGTGGTTTCCCATATGTTTGATACGGTTCCATTCCAGCCATTCCGATGAGCCTGTCCTCCTGTAGCGCCTCCAACCAGCCTCCTCTGATAATGTTTATTCATATTTATCTCAAGCCAAATTATGCTCTTTATTTCACTGATTAACTCTGGTCATCACCAACCTTACAATAGCTTCTTGTTCTGCTGTGTCCCTTTCCATTAGGAGATGAACAGAAGATCCAATATTGGCTCCTTAGTGCTGCAGAGGAGGACAAGACTGCATGTAAGAACAGGCCAATGCCACTTACCAGTGAATAGGGGATTATTTCAATGTAGATCCATACAAAAACACTTTTAGTCCATTTTATTGTGTTCTTCAAAGTAGTTGCCTCCCACACAGTTACCTGAAAGCCAAGTAGGGGGTGGGGGGGCAGGAAACAACTAAGTGTAAGTCTGGATTTACACTTAACCAAGCGTTCTCCTTAGCAATATGTCATTGATACTTGTATAAAGTTATAAATTCTGGCATACATCAAAATATCACAATTCACATGTCAGGCTATTTGTATTTTTTATTTTTGGGTTGTGTATTGAAAATGAAAGTTTGAGGGGTCAATGACATCCAATTAATTAATAGCACTGGTGATCTCCCAAAAAAGGAAAAAAACCCTGACAGAATTTGGTGTAAAAGGTGTAAAAACTGCTACGAGGGACAAATGTGGCGTGTTTTGGAATATTTATTTCTCGTACAGAATAAAATAGGTTGACTTTTGTACTATGGGGGATAGTAGACTGACTTTTGTTGTTCGTTAGGCCTACTCATCTTGTTGGCTGACAAAGTAAATGTGGATTGTTCTTCCAATATCTTCAATATGCACTTTGGAATTGGATAAGGATGCATGCAGTTCCGTGTCTGTCATCACTAGTAGCCTGTGAGAAAGACCCGATCACTTTGACGGAGAGCCGTGAGAGTTGATTCGGAGCGCACAGCACTCAGGGAGAAGGGTACAACGGCCGCTGACCGCAAACGGCATGGATTTTCTTTTTTGGGGGTGGGGGGGGGGGGTGCATTACGGCCACACAAAGGGGATGCCACCGTGGAATTCTAGGCATTATCAAGTGCTTGTCAAATTGTGAATGAGTAACTGATGTAATGTGTTCAGCCTGCACAAAAAAAACAAAGCAGAGCTCATGTCTTTCCAGCAACTTTTTTTCCAATCATTTGTGTCATATCATGCAGCCTTACAATGTATTCAAAATCAAAACAAAGCCCAGCATTTGTAGAACTAAAGATAATTTAGAGGTATTATTATTAATCTAAGCAAAAAGTAAATTCCTATTTCTTTGTTAACCACTCAACACACAGTCCTTGAGCACATTCCCTCAAATCATTTGGAGAAAATATCCTTTCCATTTTATTCAGCTTTGTTCAATTGTATTATTCATTCTACAAAATAATGCCCCGGAATTCTAAGCAAATCCATTCTGCTAAATTAACTAGTGTATCCCACAGCCGTATGGCATAGCCAGATCAGGGCCTAACACATTTAAACGTAGATGTTCCAAAGGTCTGCATCAGTCAGTGGCTTGTAGGCTATGCGTGGAAGCCAGGAGATGGTAAATGTTAATTAACAGTCAATTACTGTGAGCCCGACAGTTATTTGCTTGACAATCACTGGCTGACACAAATACATGAGCGCCACAGCCCTATCCCCAGCCGAGTCACACCAAAGAAATGTTTTATATTGTTATGGTATATTGTCTCATTATTTGTGCATTTTAATGGACCCCAATGTAATGACACTCAAACCTGCTGTTTCCATTCTCCTAAATTGCTTTGACTCTCTCTTACATTTTGTTTCAGTGAAAAGACAGAAGCGAAAGCACAGTTTCCGGTGGTGAAGAGAATGCGGAGGATTTGGGCTAGAACTGCTGCACTTTTGGAGAGGCTAATACATTAGAACACTAAATATCCACATAATGAATATATTCATTAAGTTGTCTGAGGGCTTGAGACAGTTAATTACTGTGCATATAACAGGACATGTAATTAATAGAGCACTTTTGTTTTTGTGTACAAATAAATGTGGCACCAAATTTGCATCATTCTATGTATTTCCATGCGTGGATCTGTAATCCTTTGTCCTTCTGACAATAGTACTGCACTGGGTATGGCCCATCCTGTGAGGTTCCCTCGTCCCCTTGTTTTTAGTCGGTCACCCTACCTGCAAAATACTTTTGATCTTGGGTGGTGTTTTTACCCCAAGTTCCCCTACAATTGACCCATGTTACATTTAGCTCCACTTTCCCCTATTACTTACAGTGAATTGCGGCGCATTGAAGCCCTTAAGTCTTAATGGATCTGTTACTCTAAGTAACACAATATATAAAAAAATCCATCTGTCAGTTTCAGATGGAGAACTGTTTTTTTGCATTGGTAGCGTCCCAATCCACCGCATACGCCTATGTCGGCCTTCCGCATCTGCGTTGAAAGGGGGCTGAGGTACAGCAGGGTTTGTCAGACCATGAGACATCCCGAAAATTGGTCTTCTCAAGAAAATGTCTCTGTAGCGTCTGAATGGTTTGGCCTACAACGGGGAATGGGGACTTTAGTGAAGCAAATCTGTGAAAAATGCTACTGAATTTGAATAAACACATCAACTGCACTACTAGCTCATCAAGAATTCTTGACCATTGCTACTCCCCCTTCCAGGATGGCTGCAAGGCCCTCCACTGCCCTCCCTTCAACAAATCAGATCACGCCTCCATTCTGCTCCTCCCTTGCTTTAGGCAGAAACTTAAACGGGAAGTACCCGTGGTAAGGACTGTTCAAACTTGGTCTGACCAATTAGAATCTCTGCTTGATTTTCTTGATTGTGAGTACTAGAATGTGTTCCAGGTTGCCTCAGAATAACATTGACGTATACACTGGCTCTGAGTGAGTTTATCGGGAAGTGCATCGAGGATGTTCCCACTGACGATTACAACTTATCCAAACTAAAAAACGTGGCTAGATGGCACAATTTCGCAAAACTGAAAGTGTGATACACCGCATTTAACCATGGCAAGGTGACTGAACATGGACACGTACAGTCAGTCAGCTGTGCCCTCCGTAAGGCAAACAGGCAGTACAGGGACAGTTTAACAATTCCTGATATTTAATTCCCTGTCTTAGCTCAGTTAGGATCACCATTTTATTTTAAGAATGTGAAATGTAAGAATAATAGTAGTGTCACGCCCTGGTCTATATTTATTATGTTTATCTTCATTTATTGGGTCAGGCCAGGGTGTGACATGGGTTTATTTGTGGTGTGTTTCGTCTTGGGGTTGTGTGGGGTGTATAGCATAGTCTATGGCTGCCTGAGGCGGTTCTCAATCAGTCAGGTGA